>NC_134082.1:122619473-122925646 GCF_000715075.1 Nicotiana tabacum
CAAACCTTGCATGAGGCTAAGCCTTGCCTCCATATTTGTATAAGGCTAAGCATTGCCTTCTCTTTGCATGAGACTAAGCTCTATCTCGATCCTTGCATGAGCCTAGGCCCTGCCTCCCTACCTGCATAAGGCTAAGCATTGCCTTCTCTTTGCATGAGACTAAGCTCTATCTTGATCCTTGCATGAGACTAAGCCTTGTCTCAATTCTTGCATGAGGCTACACCCTGCCTCCCCATTTGCATAAGGCTAAGCACTGTCTTCTCATGAGACTAAGCATTGTCTCCCTTTGCATAAGTGTTGCTCTATTCTAAACCTTGCATTATCCTCTTCTCTCTGGCTAAGCTCTGCCCCCAAACTCTGCACAAGACTAAGTTTTGTCTTGTTATTACCTTTGGTATCATGTCTCTGCACTTCATGGGCTAATGTATAGCCAACTTGTCCAAAGGCATCACAATCCGAAGGCATCATCCTCATAGCCTGAAGACACCATGTCATGGCCTGAGGATCTCTCAATACTGCACATTATTATTCAAAGGCGTCATGGTTCAGAGGCACCATTCTCATGGTCCGAGAACATCATTTCATGGCATGTGAATCCCTTATCTCATGATTCATGGCCCGGAACATCATGGTCTAAGGATGTCATCCTCACTGTCCAAAGACAACATCATTTAAATTCTCGCACTAATCTATATACTTGCATGCATCGTGCTTTAAGTTTTGCAGGTAATCCAGGAAGTAATCGTTCTTCAAATGGGAGCAACCTTCACTCTGGTTTCCGCTCATACCATTTATACCTTGCCATTATTTCAAACGTAACTGATTCCCATCAATTACTCGCCTTTACTCTATGACCATTCAGATATCTGCCCTGTGATACATTCGTTAAACTTCATATTCATATTTATAGCTCTGCGTAAACCTATCCGATACTATCCTTCCCAAAAGTAACCATTTTCAAAACATACGACCATTCTTATAACAATTCCATCGGTTTCATTCACTGTGGGATCCAGAACTACACATGGCCTGATTCCTGTAAAACCAGGGACATGTAGGCAGCTCAGAGACCAGGGTGCGGCCTATATTTTTCAAAACACCTCATTCGGTCAAAATTGGTCATCATATCTTTACCCGACAACTCTTTCATCCTTCCCGGGTAAAGAGGAGCAACTGTTGATACCCAATTTTTCCCTCATATATTTTATGCATGCATATATATTTTCAAAATAGTGCACATGCATTCTTATTATATTTACAAACATGCATAAGTATTTTTATAATTTTTCTATAATTATAAAGGCTTTAAATCAAATTATTTGCATTTTTTATTATACAAATATCCAATAATTATCCTTCATATTATTTTTTATGATGAATTAATCATCTAAATTCATCATTTATGCCCATATAGTGCTTAAATATTTTAATTGCATTTTCATAATTACATTTGCATTTTTAAGGCTAGAATTGCATATTTTGCAATAATAGCCCATATATATGCATAATTACATTATTTACATAAAAATGACCCTATATTTTTATAATGTTAAGTAATTGTTTTAAATTATTTGTTTTCATGCACAAACGATATTTTTACTATTTATTAATTATTTTTATAAATTATTTACAGATTTAATTGAGTATTTAAAATCTAGCCCTTTTTTAAATTAATTTTCGAATCTAGCCCAATTATATACCCCAGCCCAACTACTTAAACACCATCCCAAAACCCACAGCCCAATTACCCCTACCCAATTAAATCACCCGACCCAGAAACCCCTTAAATCAGGACCGTTGATCTCTAAGATCAACGGTCCATATTACATCTGCCTTTTTTAACTTAACTAAACCCAACCCTAATCCCATTATCTCGTCTCTGCCTCCCTCAATCACTCTCATCTCTTCCCTTTTCCCTCCCAAATCCTAACCCGCTGTCACCATTTCCCTGTGATTCCTACCCAGAAATGGAATCATTTCTTGATTCCTTACCATATCAGGTCTTACTTCTTTACCAGCCACTCATTTTTTATATTACTTGACTTCTTTGCCTCAAATGGCAAGTTGATCTCGAGAGATTCGAACCAAATCTGGTTCAAAATCTCTTATATTTTGGTTATTTCCGTCTGTGTTCATCCTAACCTCTATGAGTACGAATTTTTTCGTATCTTTCAGTTAGGGTATCATATTTTGATTCGGATCAGATTTGGTTCAATTTCTGTTTGTTTTATGTTATTCTCCATCTATATTTGCTCTATCACTCACCAAATCCGTCTATTTTAGTTGAATTTTTTTACTTACCCTAAAACTAGGGTCCAAGATCTTTCCAGATCTAAAATGATTTTTTATTTTTTCAATATTTTTTCTTTAATATTTCAGTATATCTATCTCTATGATTAATTTCGTTATTACCTCTGACTGATTTTACCTACCCTAAAATTTAGGGTTTCTGATTTTTCAAAGACAAACTAAATCTGTGTTAATCTTTAGTATTTCCATCTCTGTGCATCCTTATTATAGTTTTCCTTTTGGTTATTTATGCTGATTTTACTTACCCCAAAATAGGGTTTTTGAAATCTTTACTGAGATTTCAGTCCTTCCTTTCTTGTATGGTACTTATATTTCCTTATTTTGTTTGATTTACCTGTTCTCATTATTTCCTTACCTTATTTGATCTGGTACTTGACTATTGATTGAATTTTGTATCTTAGTCTAAATAGTACTCGCCTGATTACACGCGGTTGTGTTCTTCTAATTGATTGAATCCGACTTGAAATGATTCTACTTCTAATTACATTCCTTACTTATGTGTGTTTAAATTATTACCTTATTTGTCTGTCTAGTTGTGTACTATTTAAACCCTTCCCACTTTACCCTTAAAGACAAGACTCGAACTCTCATATTGCTCACTAAAAACTTAAGCTCTCTCTGGTGACCTGATTTCTGTTCTAAGTGTCTTTTGATTCTGGCCAGCTGAAAGCCAAGGCCAAGTTATTCTGGGATTTTCCTGCTGTGACATACTTGCTTATTTTCTTACTTAACTTGTATGCCCTAACCTTTGCAATTTCATGCTTTGCTTGACTAGTTTGTTTCAATTCCCAGCATGACTTTATCCTTTATACGATTATATGATCTCATTTAGTAATATTGTTGACTTAAGACTAAGTTATTTTGAATAATATGAATCCTTTTCATAGTTTAACCTAAGGTTTAAGTTGTCTCATGCACTGTTTGTTAATTTATACCTGTTCTGAACCTTGCACACTATAGACATGTAATCAGTTAATTTTATTACTTAACTCATATTGCATGCCTGTGTAATTCATATGTATGACCAGTTTAACCGTTTCTACCTAAATGTTTCTGTGATTGAGCCATGATTGTCTTAAGTACTAGTATGAGTATTTAGCTTAACTGACTTCAACTTATTTGAACTATGTGTTTAAGCATGAATTCTGTATGTTTCATTGGTGCAGTTCTGCCTGCAACTCTATGTTCTGAATCCTGTTTCTTCTAAAATCCAACTATCTTTTAAAAAAACCTGCCCCTTCTCTCTTTTATACACTCTTAGTCCCTTAGGTTCTCAATCACACCAGTGTGAGCACTGCCTAGGGTCCATGAGATTCTTTTAAACTCTGACGCACTGGGGGCTGGTTTTCCAATCTCTCATGAACCCTTTTCTGAATGTGTGGTTCTGGTGTGAGCATTGCCCAGGGTCCCTTAGGCCCTTGGGAACTTTGACACACTGGAAGCTTGGTTCTAATGTGCTGTGAATGAATCGTTGTTATGTTTCAAAGCTGTTATGTGGGAAGGCCTGGTTCCCAAGTTTATTTGGTCCTATGAAGGCTCCCTATAGTGTAACTGATACCTTTATGTAATTTAATCGGCTATTCTGGTATGTAATAATTATGTAATAACAGATTCGAGGATATTTAGTAAAGCTGGGTGGGGAGGGTTTCTTATTATATCTTTTGTTAAAACTGGGTAGAAATCCTGCCTATAGGATTTAATTATATTGTCAATTCTGTTCGTTAAGTGAAAATTGTGTGAGTTCTATATTGTGTTTAGACATCCTTCCTATAGAGCTTTCATGATCATTTTTCTGTACTTTGCATTGGCATACTAGAAATCCTGATTATAGGACTTTCATTTAATTCTGTATATTAGAAATCCCGCTCATAGGATCTGTACATGTTTCCAACAAATGTGCATTATCAAACATGCCTATAGGATCTTGTTGTTTGAATTAACTGTTCTTCCTGGCAATCTGTTTAATTTCTGCCAGTACACAGTTAATATATATCATTCCTATAGAATTTAAATCCATTCAAACCTAGAAATCATGCCTACGGGGTTTAAATCGATCCAGCAATAGATATCATGCCTATAAAACTAAAATAAATTTCAAATTAAGAAATCATGCCTATAAGGTTTAAATCAATCAGCACTAGATATCATACCTATAGGACTAAAATCAATTTCAAATTTAGAAATCATTTCTATAAGGTTTAAGTCAATTCAGTAATTTGAAATCATGCCTTTAGGATTCTGTCGACCGATCCTGAATTCATTCGCTATTGTCAATCACTTAAGCAGTATATCAAGGACTTAATAATGATTTTGGGTTTATAATTGTGACATATTACTGCCTGAAATGCCCATACTCATGCTGAATAAAATCAGTAGGCAAACAAATAGGTCTTAATGCTCGCCTTAACAAAGTTGTCTCTGCACTCTGTTTTCTCACATAGATATCATGCCTATAGGATTCCAAAGTTAATAAAGTTCGTCAATTCAATTGCGTGCTTTTGTTGTCTATATGTGGAGGTCAATGTGAGCCCATGCTTTTTCTTTATCTGAAAGTCTTATTTGTTTTTGTTTGTCGCCTAGATTTCACATTTTTAAGTAACATAGGTTGGTTTATAACCATCCCAAAGAGAGGTCCTAATACCTCCAGGGTCATAGGTAAGGGACGGGTAGTGCACGTATAAGGAACGAGCTAGAAACTACTAGAACGCTTAAGTAACAACTTACAAATAGTAATTGGGTAGTAAGGAGATGATAGTCCATGCGCTAATGCTATGAGTAACACCCCGACTTGAGGGAGTTACAAAGTATTGCATGGAATGATCCTATAGGCTAAAAAACTTAGGACCACCCCCTATACTCTTGTTTAAAATAAATTGAATATTGTATTTGTCCAAATTGTTTTCTTCCCTTTTAGACTAATTCGCTTAATTTAAGTTCGGCCAGGACCTAGTATTGTGGGCCTAGAGGGGTGCCTAACACCTTCCCCTCAAGGCAATTTCGAGCCCTTACCCGATCTCTGGTGATGTAAACTAATAACATGATTTATCTGCTCTAGGTTCCCTAACGCACCTTAATCCGTTAGGTGGCGACTCTTTCAATTCCAATTCCTTACCCTCTCAAAAGGAGTTGTCTCAGAAATGTCGAAACCCAATTTTGCAAGAAAAAAGGGGTGTTGTTACATCCCATATCCATATGTGTTAGTTCATGCCATATATTAGTTAACATAAATCCAAGAAGGAATTATCTTTGAGATGATAAGAAGTCAATCCTATTGGTCTTAAGTGATACAAGAGTGTATAAGGGTGATTAACAAGTATTAGAAGTTAGATGAATCAAGGATGTTGTAACTCGTATTTTCAGGTAAATCTAGCGGTGCTTAATACACTCAAGAGGTCATGTATTAAGGTATTTTAATTAATAATATCAGTATCATAAGTCTTGAAGTCAAACGAGTTATGAAATAAAAGTCGACAAAAGTTATCTCAACTTAGGTTCATAATGTTACTTAAACATTAGGTCAAATGTTTCTAATCTTTTATCCTAATTTACAAGGAATTACGGGATGATATACCCACCACATTAAAGATCAATTAGTCTAGTTTCTAACGCATTAAACCGTTCATCGATACGATCTCGGAGTAGAGAGATATTCGCATTTTCGCGAGACTGCGCCAAGCACCTCTCTATGGGGCCCACTAAGGCGGTTTAAGATATTTGGACCTATATAGGATGCCTCCAACCCGTTTTAAGTCATTTCTTCTCACTATTTTCAGACCTTAAAACCCTAGGAACATCCTCTCAAGGTTCTCTCAAGATTCAAGACCCAAAAAAGGCAAACAACACAAATCAAGTGTCGGGAATTCCGTGGCGCTAGTAAGTCTCTTGTTCTTCTTGTTGTTGCTCATTTTTGTGTCGTTCCAGCTCGTGTGGGAGGTTGTTTTAAAGGGTTTATGTTCTATAAATACTCCCTCATGTTCTTAATATCAATCCTAGGTGATTTCAAGCCTTCTAAAGTGATTCTAGTGCCGAAAAACACTAATTGATCGCTAGTTTCGCTTTTTTGTTGTTGTGGCAGCATTGGAGGGATATTTCATGGAAATTTAAGGTCAAATTGGAGTTGTTGTTTCTGTATAAAGTTAAGGAACCTATTAATCTATATGTATTTAATATTATCCAAGTTGGGGCTAAGCCATTGAAGCTAGAACTTGTGAAATATATATCGAAAGGCTTGGTAGTAATGTTATTATTTTGTGGACTGTTTTGCATTGCTGTTGGGCTGCGTATTTTACTACTGTTTTGTGGAGTTTTGGAGGAGGAAGGGTGTGGATAAACACCATATATATGTAGGGTTGTGGGATGATAGTTATTCGTAACATTTCCGGGTCGTTTGACACGACTACGGTGGTCGTCGTATGTATGGAGTGATTAGGCTGTGCGTGGACTATTTTGGGAGGCTTAATATGTTTATTATTGATGTTGTTTGGGATGTTTGGTGACTGTTTTGAATGGTGTGAAGTCATATATATAGGGGAGGTGTTGTCTAATAGTTATGACGCTTAAATGATAACGATAGTGTCGTTTCTCTTATTGTAGACTAAGGAGTTGTGACAATTGCATAGTTTGAGATTTGGGCAATATATACAAGGTATGTGAGGTTATCCCTTTCCTTCTTTTTCACGACTCCGATTGTACATAATGTAATGAACGAGCTTCCAAGATACCCTACTCTTAGAAGCTAGCAGTACTTACATTGTTTTCCCTCTTATGGAACGATTGATGTTAATGTTGCTTCTCTTATTCTTATGTTATCAATGTTGTTGGTACTTCCTGATTCTTATAAGGTTCATAGTGAAGAGTTAGTCCTAATAACGTGTACAGAGGATACCGACCTTACGTCACTCCGAAAGGTTTAGAATGTGATTCCATGAGTCGAGCATGCATTATATATATGTATCTATTTTACTCTACCGAGCCACGCTATAGTTGGCCGGGTACGACACCTATTGTGCAACCACTAATCAGTTGGGTTTTACCGAGCTCCACATGGCCGAGTATGATTCTACCGAGCCTTATGATGGCTGGGTACGTTTTTTACCGAGCCTATTATGGCCGGGTACGATATGATGATGATGATGCCCACAGAGGTGAATGTTTTAAAGGTTTATGTATTTATACATAGGTATCATGCATTTCATGTCAGTAGCCCTCAGAGGTATTAAGATGTTACAGGTTGTATATTCTCTATCCCTGCTTACATTACTGTTCGTATTTATGGTTCCCTGCCTTACATACTCAGTACTTTATTCGTACTGACGTCCTTTTGTTTGTGGACGCTGCATGTCGTGCTGCAGGTCATGATAGACAGGCAGGTGCAGCTCCCCCACCATAGTAGGCTGTCCAGTTCAGCGGTGATTGACGATATCCCTTCTCCGGACTTGCCGTGGTCTTGGTATGCATTTCTGTTATAGACATTATGGGTATGTCGGGGCCCTGTTCCGGCTATGTTGCAGCACTTATGTTCATTTAGAGGCTCATAGACAAGTGTCGACTCATGTATAGTTTGGTATGCCTTGTCGGCTGGTTTATGTTGTATAGTCTTTCGTGGTAGCTCATACCTTATATGTAGTTTCTTGATTGTCTGGTCATCCCCTGCTATGTATGTTCATGCCGTCATATTTTATTGCTGGTTGTCCATGATCCAGGTCTACCATTTATATTGATCTTGTAAGCCCTAAAAGATAATAATGAAGGTTAGATGAAATGTACGTTGGTGCTCGGCAAGTATGGTCGATTGCTAGTCATGGCCCTCCAGTTTGGGTCATGACAAACTTAGTATCAGAGCAAGTCTGTCCTTGGGATTGTCTATGAGCCATGTCTAGTAGAGTCTTGATTATGGATGTGTAGCGCGCCATATTTATAATCAGGAGGCTACATGACATCTAGGGTTGTTACCTTCTTCCTGAATCTAGATCGTGCGTAGAGTAGAGTCGTAAGTGTTTGTCTCTAATATTCACCTTGGGGTGCGCCCGTCCTATTCGTGCGGAAGGAAGATGGGTCGTTACGGATGTGTATCGACTATCGACAGTTGAATAAGTTTACTATAAAGAACAAGTATCCACTTCCAAGAATTGATGACATGTTTGACCAACTCCAGGGTGCCAAGTATTTCTCCAAGATTGATTTACGTTCAGGGTATCATCAGGTGAGGGTTAAGGAGAAGGATATTCCAAAGACGGCCTTCCGGACAAGATATGGGCACTTTGAGTTCTTGGTGATGTCGTTGGGGCTAACAAATGCCCCAGCAGCTTTTATGGATCTCATGAATACTGTATTTAGGCCCTATCTTGATGTGTTTGTGATTGTATTCATTGATGACATTCTAGTGTATTCTCGTTCGGAGGTGGAACATGCGGGCCACTTGCGGATAGTATTACAGACGCTTCAGGATCGTAAGTTATATGCTTAGCTCTCCAAATGTGAATTTTGGCTGAACTCAGTAGCGTTCCTTGGCCATGTGATATCTGACGAGGGTATTAGTGTCGACACTCAGAAGATCGATGCAGTAAAGAATTGGCCGAGACCTACAACACCATCAGAAGTCCGCAGCTTCCTAGGGCTAGCAGGATATTAGGCGGTTTGTGCAAGGGTTTTCCTCTATATCATCACTATTGACTAAGTTAACACAGAAAGCTACCAAGTTCCAGTGGTCTGAAACTTGTGAACGTAGTTTTCAGGAGCTGAAGAATCGATTGACATCCGCACCAGTGCTCACTCTTCCTGAAGGAACAGAAGGTTATGTGGTATATTGTGATGCCTCAAGTATAGGTTTGGGGTGCGTATTGATGCAGCATGGGAAGGTGATTGCTTATGCATCAAGACCATTGAAGAAGCATGAAAAGAATTATCCAACCCATGATTTGGAATTGGCTGCAGTAATATATGCTTTGAAGATATGGCGACACTACTTATACGGCGTCCACGTTGACATCTACACAGATCACAAGAGTTTACAATATATCTTCAAGCAGAAAGAGTTGAATTTGAGGCAGCGTAGGTGGCTTGAATTACTGAAAAACTACGACGTCGAGATATTGTATCATCCCGATAAAGCCAATGTTGTCGCAGATGCTCTCAGCCGTAAATCAATGGGAAGCTTAGTACATATTAAGGCAGGTAGATGGGGGTTGACTAAAGAGCTTCATTAGCTAGCCAATATGAGAATCAGATTGTTAGACTCTGATGACGGAGGTGTTACTGTACAGAATACATCAGAATCATCTTTGGTAGACGAGGTAAAAGCACGACAATATGAAGATCCTATCTTAGTACGATTAAGAGAAAGCATTCAACAGTGTAAAAGTATGACTTTTGAGATCGGAAGAGATGGGGCACTGATATACCAGGGTCGATTATGTGTGCCTAATGTGGCAGGGTTGCGAGAGAAGATTATGAATGAGATTCATCAATCCCGGTATTCCATCCATCCCGGCTCGACAAAGATGTATCATGATGTCAAGGAGTAGTATTGATGGGATAACATGAAGAAGTATATTGCAGAATTTGTAGCCCAGTGTCCCAATTGTCAACAAGTAAAGATAGAACATCAGAAACCCGATGGGTTGCTTCAAAATATAGAGATTCTGACCTTGAAATGGGAGGTGATTAATATGGACTTCATTATTGGATTACCTCGCTCTTATCATAAGTTTGACTCCATCTGGGTGATAATTGATCGACTTACAAAATGTGCCCATTTTCTTTCAGTTAAGACAACTTACACGGCTGAAGATTATGCGAAGTTGTATATCAAGGAGATTGTTAGGATTCATGGTGTGCCGGTATCTATTATATCAGACCGAGGAGCTCAATTTACAGCTAACTTTTGGAGGTCTTTTCAGAAGGGTTTAGGCACACAAGTGAATCTCAGCACTGCATTTCATCCGCAGACTGAAGGAAAGGCTGAACGTACCATTCAGACATTGGAAGATATGTTACGAGAATGTGTTCTAGATTTTAAGGGGAATTGGGATGACCATCTTCCACTCATAGAATTCGCCTACAATAATAGCTACCATTCCAGTATTAAAATGGCCCCATACGAGGCACTATACGGGAGGAAATGTAGATCACCAGTTGGATGGTTCGAAGTCGGTGAAACAGAATTATATGGGCCAGATTTGATTCACCAAGCCATTGAGAAGGTGAAAGTGATACAGGAGCGATTGAGGACAGCACAAAGCAGGCAAAACTCTTATTCTGATGTCCGACGTCGTGATCTAGAGTTTGAGGTTGGTGATTGGGTTTTCCTGAGGATCTCACCAATGAAGGGTATTATGCATTTTGGGAAGAAAGGTAAGTTGAGTCCAAGGTATATCGGTCCATATAAAATTCTTCGACGGATTGGACAGGTTGCTTATGAGTTAGAATTGCCATCCGAATTGGGATTTGTCCACCCGGTATTCCATGTATCTATGTTGAGGAAATGTATTGGAGACCCTTCTTGAGTCGTCCCTATCAAATATGTACAAGTTACAGAGGACCTATCATATGAAGAAGTGCCAGTGGCAATATTAGATCGACAAGTCCGCAAGCTGAGAACAAAATATGTAGCTTCCGTCAAAGTATTGTGGAGGAACAAAAATATGAAAGAAATGACATGGGAAGCAGAAGAGGAGATGAAGTCTAAATACCCTTACCTATTCCAGAATGAAGATAACAAGGATGCTGGTTGAAGACAGGATACATTGGAAGGTGAAACGGCTCTATGAGGTAAGCAATAATTTGAGAATACTCCTCCTTAATACAAAATGGTGATATGTAGATAATGTAAATATGCATAATGCTTTATGTAGCCTTGTGAAGCCATATGTTGGGCTTAATTACTTGCAAGTTTTGCTAGTGACCATTTTATAGGGGAAAATTGATCGGAAATTTCCATTGGAATCCACGATGATTTAAACTCCCCATAAACCCTTACATTCGAGGACGAATGTTCCTAAGGGGGAGGGTGTTACAACCCATATCCACATGTGTTAGTTCATGCCATATATTAGTTAACATAAATCCAAGAAGGAATTATCTTTGAGATGATAAGAAGTCAATCCTATTGGTCTTAAGTGATACAAGAGTGTATAAGGGTGATTAACAAGTATTAGAAGTTAAATGAATCAAGGTGATGTTGTAACTCGTATTTTCAGGTAAATCTAGCGGTGCTTAATACACTCAAGAGGTCATGTATTAAGGTATTTTAATCATATAATATCCGTATCATAAGTCTTGAAGTCAAACGAGTTATGAAACAAAAGTCGACAAAAGTTGTCTCAACTTAGGTTCATAATGTTACTTAAACATTAGGTCAAATGTTTCTAATCTTTTATCCTAATTTACAAGGAATTACGGGGTGATATACCAACCAAATTAAAGATCTATGAGTCTAGTTTCTAACGCATTAAACTGTTCATCGATACGATCTTGGAGTAGAGAGATATTTGCATTTTTGTGAGACTGCGACAAGCACCTCTCTATGGGGCCCACTAAGGCGGTTTAAGATATTTGGACCTATATAGGATGCCTCCAACCCGTTTTAAGTCATTTATTCTCACTATTTTCAGACCTTAGAACCCTAGTAACATCCTCTCAAGGTTCTCTCAAAATTCAAGACCCAAAAAAGGGCAAACAACACAAATCAAGTGTCGGGAATTCCGTGGCGCTAGTAAGTCTCTTGTTCTTCTTGTTGTTGCTCATTTTTGTGTCGTTCCAGCTCGTGTGGGAGGTTGTTTTAAAGGGTTTATGTTCTATAAATACTCCCTCATGTTCTTAATATCAATCCTAGGTGATTTCAAGCCTTCTAAAGTGATTCTAGTGCCGAAAAACACTAATTGATCGCTAGTTTCGCTTTTTTGTTGTTGTGGCAGCATTGGAGGGATATTTCATGGAAATTTAAGGTCAAATTGGAGTTGTTATTTCTGTATAAAGTTAAGGAACCTATTAATCTATATGTATTTAAGATTATCCAAGTTGCGGCTAAGCCATTGAAGCTAGAACTTGTGAAATATATATCGAAAGGCTTGGTAGTAATGTTATTGTTTTGTGGACTGTTTTGCGTTGCTGTTGGGCTGCGTATTTTACTACTGTTTTGTGGAGTTTTGGAGGAGGAAGGGTGTGGAGAAACACCATATATATGTAGGGTTGTGGGATGATAGTTATTCGTAACATTTCCGGGTCGTTTGACACGACTACGGTGGTCGTCGTATGTATGGAGTGATTAGGCTGTGCGTGGACTATTTTGGGAGGCTCAATATGTTTATTATTGATGTTGTTTGGGCTGTTTGGTGACTGTTTTGAATGGTGTGAAGTCATATATATAGGGGAGGTGTTGTCTAATAGTTATGACGCTTAAATGATAACGATAGTGTCGTTTCTCTTATTGTAGACTAAGGAGTTGTGACAATTGCATAGTTTGAGATTGGGGCAATATATACAAGGTATGTGAGGTTATCCCTTTCCTTCTTTTGCACGACTCCGATTGTACATAATGTAATGAACGAGCTTCCAAGATACTCTACTCTTAGAAGCTAGCAGTACTTACATTGTTTTCCCTCCTATGGAACGATTGATGTTAATGTTGCTTCTCTTATTCTTATGTTATCAATGTTGTTGGTACTTCCTGATTCTTATAAGGTTCATAGTGAAGAGTTAGTCCTAATAACGTGTACAGAGGATACCGACCTTACGTCACTCCGAAAGGTTTAGAATGTGATTCCATGAGTCGAGCATGCATTATATATATGTATCTATTTTACTCTACCGAGCCACGCTATAGTTGGCCGGGTACGGCACCTATTGTGCAACCACTAATTAGTTGGGTTTTACCGAGCTCCACATGGCCGAGTACGATTCTACCGAGCCTTATGATGGCCGGGTATGTTTTTTACCGAGCCTATTATGGCCGGGTACGATATGATGATGATGATGCCCACAGAGGTGAATGTTTTAAAGGTTTATGTATTTATACATATGTATCATGCATTTCATGTCAGTAGCCCTCAGAGGTACTAAGATGTTACAGGTTGTATATTCTCTATCCTTGCTTACATTACTGATCGTATTTATGGTTCCCTGCCTTACATACTCAGTACTTTATTCGTACTAACGTCCTTTTATTTGTGGACGCTGCATGTCGTGCTGCAGGTCATGATAGACAGGCAGGTGCAGCTCCCCACCATAGTAGGCTGTCCAGTTCAGCGGTGATTGACGAGATCCCTTATCCGAACTTGTCGTGGTCTTGGTATGCATTTCTGTTATAGACATTATGGGTATGTCGGGGCCCTGTTCCGGCTATGTTGCAGCACTTATGTTCATTTAGAGGCTCATAGACAAGTGTCGACTCATGTATAGTTTGGTATGCCTTGTCGGCTGGTTTATGTTGTATAGTCTTTCATGGTAGCATGGTAGCTCATACCTTATATGTAGTTTCTTGATTGTCTGGTCATCCCCTGCTATGTATGTTCATGCCGTCATATTTTATTGCTAGTTGTGCATGATCCAGGTCTACCATTTATATTGATCTCGTCAGCCCTAAAAGATAATAATGAAGGTTAGATAAAATGTACGTTGGTGCTCGGCAAGTATGGTCGGGTGCTAGTCATAGCCCTCCAGTTTGGGTCATGACAGGTGCGACAAAAGTTAGCCCTTTTTCCTTCCGGATTCAACTATTTACATAATAACAGTCAACATATTGGCACGTTTTCTCCAAGTAATGCACATAACATGATTGTGTCCTTTGGGATTGTAGAAATTCCTTTGGACATTGGACAAGGTTTATCTAAGCAGATTAATGTGTCAATGACATTTCAATCCATACTAGGTTTAACATGATGCAGTACATTTCAAATCAGAGTGGGATTTCTAGAAGGGTCTAGACTGGTACTCTCAAGTGGATGATTTGAGAGGGAATGGCACGGGACCGTTGACTGCAATGTTGATCAACTGGTCTAACGCTAATAAGCCTTTTTGATTTAAGAAGGTATTTTTAGGAAAGCGCGGACACTCATCAAGCGCCACTATGTTGATAATAGGCGCGAGTGGAGTATGATGTTGAAAACATGCTTTATGTGAGAAATAATAACATGCTACCAGATATTTACATGATAAAAGCACATAAGAATAGTAAATAATGCAATAAAGATAAACAAAAGAAAGAAGTGAAAAAGGAAAGACAAAGGAGAGAAGTTAGCATAGCATATGAAAAATTCGAGAATGTAATTAAATGAAGCAAATAGGGGAGATAGGGACGGGAGATACATGATATAGCAATTTTAAGCAAATAAGGGAAATAGGGAGGGGGTGTACATGAAAGAAGTCAAATAATCCATCAATCCACACAAATGAAAACTTCATTATGGTAAGAGCCTAAGTATATTCCCAACAGAGTTGACATGCCCCATTTTCTCGAGAAAGTGGGTTTCGGCGTGTGGCAACTCTTTTGAATGGGAATTAAAATAGAAGAGTCACCACCTAATGATTTTTAGGGTGCGTTAGGGTACATATTTGCAGATAACTCTTTTTAACTAGTCTACGTTACCAAAGATCGGGTAAGTGCTCAAATTATCTTAAAGAGAAGGGGTTACGCACTTCTCAAGATCCATAACTCTAGGTCTCGGCCGAATTTTACAATATGTGGGATTATAGAATTAATTTTCCTGTGTGATCATATAAGTTAAATAAAGATAGGGAGTCTAAATTTACAAGACAACAAATTGCACGTAAGAAAAAACGGATTATGATCAATAAACAGTTGTACAATCCTTGAAGATTACAAGATTTAGCTTGAGTTCAAACGAGCGTACAAACAATAATGGAGGGGGGTCCTAAGTTTTTTAGCCTAAAGGATAACCCCGTGCAACATAAACAATACTTCGCAACTCCCTTAAAGGTAAGGGTCGCTCATACTATTTAGCGGGCACATACTATCATCTCCTGCTACCCAATTACTATCTTAGAGTTGTTCACCTAAAGCATTCTAGTTCAATTCTTAACCGCATCCTATGTGTGCTTTACTCGTCCCATGCCTATGGTCCAGGAGGCTTTGGGCCTATACGTTGGCAGTTCTATATTTCACTTAGGATGCTCAAAAAATAATAAAACTAGGCGCACAATCAAAACAATTAGGACTACACATAGTTAACAATTAAGGCTCAAATTGACCTCCACACATAGGCACAAATGCACACAAACAGTTAGGAGTTTATGCCAAGAGTATTCCATATTATGAAATGAATGGTTGTAGGCAGATAGATTTGGAGTATGGTATATCAAATTGTTCAAGACCTATAGGCATGATTGCTATGTGATTGGATGACTCAATAACATCTTATAGGCAGTACTTCTAGGCAGATTATCTTGATAGAGCTACTGATATAATTCTTATTAAAGATCTATAGGCATATCTCTAAGCGATTTACATCTGGGCAGCGAGACCGTTGAAGGAGCAGAATTATTCATCTTTGGTCCTACAGGCATGCTTTCTTGGTGAGTGTCACGACCCAAAATCCCTCTAAAGGAGTCGTGATGGCACCTAGTCTCTAAACTAGGTAAGCCTAGCATTTACTGAAATAACATTAGCATATACTGACTTCAAATTAAATAACTCTCAATAAATCATAATCCCCAAAACCGGTGGTACAAGTCATAAGCCTTTCTAAGAGTAGTTATATAAAATAAATACAACACTGTTCCAGAACGAGAGGGAATCAATGGAACATAAATACAAGCGAAGGTGACTCTGAGGCCTGTGAACGCAGCAACAGGTTACCGTGAGTCTCCACCGCGACCATCCGCATAGCTATTATCGATCAATACCTAGATCTGTACACAAAAATGTATAGAATTGTAGTATGAGTAGACCACGGCGGTGCCTAGTAAGTATCAAGACTAACCTCGGTGAGGTAGTGACGAGGAACAGTCAAAACACCTACTGGTAAAATGAAATGAACAAGATACAAAGTGAAATATCGAGATAAAGATAACGAGAAAATATCAACAGTGGAGAGAAATCAAAATACAAACAGTAGGAACAATAAAGGGAGAGCACGGGTAGTAACGAATGATAACCAAGTAAATCAGATAACCAAGTAAATCAGATAACCAGGTAAATCAGATAACCAAGTAAGTCAGATAACCAAGTAAATCAGATAACCAAGTAGATCAACACTGACATAACAGGAACAGAGACAAGTAAGAATGTATTCAAATAAAGAAGGCAATACCAACTCAATCAATCACATCATGTCTAACACACAATCCCGACCATCTCAATCCTCGGTTTCTCATATCATAATTCCAACTTCCGAACCTTCAGCACACATGGCATCTTGTGCCCCCATAATTTCCATCTCACTTTTAACAATAAAATTCACATGCTATACAATACATAATGACTGTACAAATGCACTCAAGATATTCAAGAAGTCTCATTTACCTAATATAAGTAAATTACAATTTCTAAACTAATTAGGAAAGCCAGCGAGAAAAGATGAAGTTGTTTATTTTGAAATCATTTGAGTAAAGAAGGTACCCCTTTCAATTAAAATACAACGTCGAATGGATTATTACCTTTAACATGGGAGTTAATAACTTAAAGCTTAGTAGAAATTCCTTTTTTAAGTAAAATATAACCTCAGGCGGTATAAGGGGATATAATTGAGAAACTAGTCGAATTAAAGATGTAACAATTATTGATATTTGAAGTATTGGAATATATATATATATATATATAAATACGGCGAAGTATTGAAAACACTGTAGGTTCCAACATAAAGGATCACAACAATAAAGGGGTTTAAATAGTTAAAGCACTTGAATTGATAACAACAAATAAACACAGCAACAGAAAGTGCACGACATCACCCTTCGTGCTTTTACTCTCGTTCTCACCATAAGAATCAATATTCACTTTTATTCTTTCTTGTTGCGGCGTGCAACCTGATCCCAAATCATATAATACCGTTGCGGCATGCAACCCGATCTCATTTCACATAATACCGTTGCGGCGTGCAACCCGATCCCATTTCATATAATACCATTATGGCGTACAACCCAATCCCATTTCACATAATACCGTTGCGGCGTGCAACCCGATCCCATTTCACATAATACCGTTGCAGCGTGCAACCCGATCCCATTTCATATAATACCGTTGCGGCATGCAACCCGATCCCATTTCATATAATACCGTTGCGGCGTGCAACCCGATCCCATTTCACATAATACCGTTGTGGCATGTAACCCGATCCTATTTCACACAATACCGTTGCGACGTGCAACCTGATCCCCAAATACAATTCAATATCAAGCATAAAAGAATCCTGGCAAGGGAACAAGAGTATAACAACAACATCCCGGCAAGAGAGACAATATTGTAAACAATAACATCCCAGCAAGGGAATCAACAAGTGCATCGTAAGGGTCACAGAAAAGAAACCAAGAAGCACGATAACCTCAACAAAACAACAAGACATAATAATCACGTGATACTACACCGGTAACCACAACAATTGGACATGTAACATATTTGCACGAAGTCATAGAAAAACTCACAATTAAGAAGTATCCAAAATAATAAGGGAGGCAATAACTTCAATTAAGGCAATTAAGGGTCACTGTAACACGTAGGAATTAGAGGAAAGTTAACAACATCATATGAAGCATATAGAGGCAATTCAAGCTATTATTAAACCCAATCATAACATGATACTTTCCACATAATGGACATAAGGACCTAAGAACCCTAGAGGCAAATTTCCCACAAATAAATTCGAGCACACACTCGTCACCTCACGTGCACGAACTATAATTAGCATAGAAGACTCAAATCCTAAGGGGAAGTCCCCCGCACAAGGTTAGGCAAGATACTTACCTCAATCCAGCCAACTCAATACTAAATTTAGATTTTCCTTTACCGATCGGCTCAATCTAGCCAAAAACAAGTTGAATACATCAAACAATGCAAGAGAAAACAATTTCAATTAACAAAACTATGATTCTTATACAATTTGTAAAAGTCAATTCCCTGGGCCCGCACCTCGAAACTCGACAAAATTTATAAAAATTGAACACTCATTCCGCTACGAGTTCACCCATACAAAAATTATCTAATTCTGATACCATTTGGTCATTCAAATCATCATTTACATTTTTGAAAGATTTCACAATTTTTCCCAAATTTTCCTTTAGATTTTCATGAATTTGATGTTAAATCTAAGATATAATCACAAAATATAGTTGAAAATTGATTAGAGACACTTATCCAATGATTTGGAGAAGTTTGGGTCTTTGGAAAATCGCCTATGGAGGTTTAGGGTTTGAGAAAATTGAAAAAATGAGTGAAAATCTCGTCAAAAACCTCACTTAACATGCCTCAGATGTCGCATTTGCGACCCAGGGTTCGCAATTGCGAACCCTCGTAAATTGCGAACAAAGAAGGGCTGGCAGAAGTCGTATTTGCGACTAAAAGTTCGCATTTGTGAACTGGGCATCGCAAATGGGATGAAAAAGTTCGCATTTGCGAACACACCAAAAGCCAGCAATTTTTCCCGACACGAAAATGAGCATAACTTCCTCATACTAGGGTTGTGCACGGATAGATCGGATCGGATCGGATTTAGCACATTTCGAATTTGAATTTCAGATTTCGAATTCTAGAAAATGCAATCCGAATCCGATCTGAATTATATCGGATTGGATCGGATTTTAAAGTTTGGATCGGATCGAATTTCGAATCGTATTATTATGCCTCAAAGTTAAACTAATATATATATTTTCTTTGTAAAAGAAGCAATATATTAAGAAAAATTAATATTTATGCAATTATGAGAGTACTATGATGCCAATATAGCTAAATCTAGCAATTGTAAAGGTAATAACTTAGAGGTTGATGTAAAGGAAGTACTGACTATCCGAAATTAAAGTGTAGTATTTATACATTCCCTAATAATTTCGGATCGGATAAAAATATACCAATCCGAATCCGATCCAAAATCCGAAATTTTAAAAAACATAATCTGAAATCCGATCCAATCCAAAATTCGAAATCCGAAATTGAATGGATTAGTTTGGATTTCGGATATCCAATCCGAATGAACAGCCCTGCCTCATACGATGTCCAAATTCGATGATTCTTTTTCCTATGGCTCCATAATTTTGATATGGATCTAATGGTTCAAACAAAACTGAATTTAGATCTCATTTGCTTAATATGGTATTATTTTTGCTTGAAGAAACAACGATGAAACATCCAAAAACAAGCGCAACATAGTATAAACCTATCCGAAACTCACCCAAGCCCTCGGGGCTCCAAACCAAACATGCACGCAAGTCTAAAAACATCATACAGACTTGTTTGTGCGATCAAATCATCAAAATAACATCAAAAATTATGAATTTAACCTTAAAACTCATGATTTTCTCAAGGACACTCAAATTTTCTAATTTTTCAACCGGACGTCCAAATCACGTCAAATCAATTCTGGTTCTCACCAAATTTTACAGATAGGACTTAAATATCATAACAAACTTGTACCGGGCTCCGGAACCAAAATACAGGCCCGATACCAACGAATTCAAACATTAATTTATTTCTTTATTTCCTTTAAAAACCAACACAACAATTTTCTTCAAAAATTATTTTCTAAGGATAGGGACCTCGGCATTCAATTTTGGGCATACGCCCAAGTCTCATATTTTATTGTGGACCTCCCGGGATTATCGGGACACAGATCTGGGTCCGTTTACCAAAAATATTGACCAAAGTCAACTAAAAACCAAATTTTAACTCTAGAAATTACTATATTTTTCATATTTTCACATAAAAGCTTTCCAGTTTCACGGCCAGACTGCGCACGTAAGTCGATACACAAGCTGCTCGTAACCTCAAACTGCCAAACCGGATGCAATTGCTCAAAACAGCCAGTTGGGTCGTTACAGTGAGTAGTAAGATCCTATAGACATGCTCTTTAAACAGTTGATATCTAGGCAACAAATAGTTAACACGTATTCATTTTATAGGCATGTTGTCTAGGCGGGCAGTATGATAAGAATAACATCGATGGCAGTTTTGATTAATCAAATTGAGGTCCTATAGATATGGTATCTAGGTGTAACGATCAACAAGTCTTGTTTAAGTTCCTATAGACATGGTATCTAGATGAGTCACGTGATTGAAAGAAGTATCAGTGTAAACAATTCTTGGTTACTCAAACGAGATCCTATAGGCATGTTATCTAATAACACATATAAATAGAGCATGTTGAGCAAGTAGCAAATGAAGCATTTAGATCCTATAGGCATGTTTTCTATCCTTTCATGCGAGAACTAAAGTATCCCAACCCCCCACTTTCACTAATCCCCAGTTATTGTTATTACAAGTTATTACATGCCAAAGAATGAAATAATACATACTTGACTATGACAAAAATACAAGATAAAACAAATAAACCCACTAAAGTAGTTACAGGCCTATTACAAAGTAACCTAGGGGTATCCCTGGGCCTTCAATAGCCTAATTCTCTGAACAAACAGCAGGTCCAAACCACAAACTCACAAGACAAATAGAGTGTGCCCAAGTCCAGTTCCCAGGTTCAACAACACACATGGCCTAATCCCAAACCCAATGAATAACTTATTTACCCAAATGGATGCCTGATTTAGCTATACAAGTGACAAAATGCTCATGGAACAACTTAAATACTTAGTTCCTAGAGTTGTAGCCATCAACAGCTCTAGCCAAGACACATAAACAACATCATGCTAAATTGAAAAGCATAGAAGAGACATGTGAAGCAAGTTCATACTATGTTTTCCAGGAAGAACACGTTCACAATAACACGATTAAGCACTGTAAAATAGCGAACCATTCCAAGCATAATTTCAAAGGTGAATCATGATCTATATCAGCCTAAAAGAGACATTAGACACAAGAGTCCTAATTATTAAAGCCGAGTCCTAATCATGAAAGCCTAGTAGAGTCATAGTCAAGGAGGATAGCAGTTTTCTCATGAAAATCTCTAACATGGGAGCCTAATATGACCATAAACAGTATAACAAGCAACCTGAGCATAATGAACCTAAAATGTTGGGTATTAGTCATAAAATAGAGACTCCAGAACTCAAAAGAGCTCATGGTAGGTGCGAAAAATATATCAACTTAAGATTACTAGGACAGGTAGACTCTAGGTCCTATGCCAGTTGACCATGCATAACAGAAAACGCCACATATATTGAAGTTCAATTAGAAGTTTAGGCAGTCAGTGAGCGCATAATGATAACAAAACATTGAAGTTCACAAACAGCACGGGACCCTATTTGTCTAAGAGTTGGGATAGTATTGGCATGTAGATTTCATCATGAATTGACTTAAAGAAAGTAGCATATAGTACATGAAAAACTAAGCAAGAAGCAATACATTTGAACAAATTCTGGGCATGAACTAGTTTCTCACAAAAAGCTAAAGCAAGGCATGTAGATGAACTCATAAAAGGCAGCATATGTAAGTACTCAGGCACGCACAATCATGATAGGCTAAACATGCTTGATACCGTCAGAAATCATTCAATTGGACACATATAATGCACACACATCAAAGTTTAGAGTTTGTACAGGTTCGAGACTAGAGAAAAACAAGACTACATAATAATTTCAAAGTAAACATGATTACAAAGAGAGACCCAATAGTATCATATTGGCCCGAAAGGCTTAAATGACAAGGATATGCAAAGCATGAACATCAACAAGAGAGAATGAAATTGCGAGGGTCCAGGGTACTTACCAGTTGCAAATCAATGATCGAGTAAAATGAGAAGATTAATTTCTAGTAGTAGTTCAATTATCAGTAGCAAGAGAGCAACATAACCCAAATTCTCAGTGCGTCAAAGTTCCCAAGGATTTCAGGTGAACCCCGGGCAGTGCTCGCTCTCAGAAAGATCAACAATCGAATTCTGATAGCCTTGGCTTTCAGCCGGCCAAGGTTTCAAGTTTCAGAATAGTAGAAGGAGTGAGAGTGAGACAGTAATAGCAGTTCATATCCGTCTTAGAGGAATTGGGGGAGGTGTTTATATAGTAGTTAGAATTACCCAGATTAAAATGGAAAACATCAATTGAATCACGAAATAAGGAAAAAATCTCATGCAAACCGATTTTGAATCGGATTAAGACTCAATCGAACAAACCCTAGTTCAAGACGAAGAAACCAAAATTGAACCCATAAAACCTTGTTATGAATGTATCAAGTCAATAACATGGCCATAATACAGAATTAGAGTCGAACGAATGCCCGTTTTTTAGCTTCCATAAATAACTCGGTACCAAACATACTGTAATGTCAAGGAGATGGAAAGAATTATTGGTTGTGTAAAACTGGAAAGGAAATATGGAAGATTTTCATGTTTACCTCATATGGAGGCTAGGATTTAGGTGGGCGGCTGCTAGGGTTTTACAGAGAAGCAAAAGTGCTTAAGAACGTGTGAGGATGGCCGGGTGGATGGAGAATGGGTTTAGGTTTTGGGTTATGGTGATATAAGGAGGTGTGTAAGTTTCTTATGGGTCGTTGATTATATAAGATCAACAGCCAGGATCAAAGGGGGAAGCGGGGGTGGGTTATTAACGGGTTGCAACCGGATTAAATTAAAGGGGTTGTTTGGTTTGGGCTAGGGGAATTGGGCCAGGGATTTTTGGGCATTTGGGCCATTAAATTGGTCCGGAAATTGGCCTAATATGGGCCAGATTTTTAAATAAAGAAATTTAAAAAATAAACTAATAGCTAAATAAGTATAAAAAATATTATTCAATCAAATAAGTATTTTAAAATAATAGTTGAAGGTCGTAAAAATATAAAAATTTATTTTGACTCTAAATAAAATAATAAAATGCAATTAACTACAAAGCATAGTGTCACGACCCAAAACCAACCATCGTGATGGCGCCTATCGTGGTACTAGGCAAGCCACTATTCAACATCTCAAAACAGTAAAAACTTTGAAAATAAAGACGGAAGCAAATAATATTTTAAAAAAACTTTTTGAAACAGAAATAATCCGAAATACGATACAATCTATCCCGAAACCGGGGTGTCACCGAGTACATGAGCATCTACACCGGAATACAGCATACTATAATGTCTAAGGAATAAGAACTGATAAAGATAATGGAGGAGAGTCAAGGCCTACAAACGCCATGCAACTATCTCGATAGTCTCCGAGATCCTGACTCTTAAATCAGCAGCCACCGCGACTGGAAGCACCTAGATCTGCACACGAGGTGCAGGGTGTAGCGTGAGTACAACAAATTCAATAAGTAACAAATCCAACCTTTGGACTGAAAGGTAGTGACAAACTCAACCGGCATAGTTCTATATAAAAATAATAGTGCAGAAGCATAGGCATGCTTTCAAGTTCAATATATAGCTCGAAATAGTAAAGTAGATCAAATCTAAATGATATGAAGAGTATAACTCCGCTACTTGTACATGCCAATGCGCATGTTGTATGTGATGCACCATGTTGACAGCCTCATCACACTCTCAAATGTTCAATCATTCAGTATTGTATATGGCCCATACGGCCCATGGAAGATCTATCCCGGAATATATACATCACTGACCATCAGTCACCCAGTACCGAGTAGGGCCATTCCAGCCCGTGGAGAAGATCCATCTCCAGGTATATAATGTTTCGAACAAGATCCTTGTCCAGGGAAGATCCATCTCTCAATAATATCAATTGCGCTCACTTGGGGTGTGTACAGACTCCGGAGGAGCTTCTTCAGCCCAAGCTCCATCATCAATCAGTATAACTGTTGCGGTGTGCAGCCCGATCCCATAATTATCACTCATAATCAGGCTCTCGGCCTCACTCAGCCATCAATCTCTCCAGTCTCACTCACGCGATCACCATGTCATGAAACTAGCCCAAAAATAATGAGATGATGTATCAATAAATAACAACTGAGATTGGGATATGATATGAAATGAATGAATATGACTGAGTATGAAATATCACTGAAGTCAGTAAGATGACAACATGAAACGACCACTATGGGTCCCAATAGTACCGGCATAAAGCCTAAACATGATATCTAGCATTATTGGCAGCTCAATTACTTTATCAAAATACGGATATCAACAAGGTAGGACCACTATACAGTGTCATGGACCCGACCAGGTCACAATTCTCATGGTGCACGCCTATACGCCCATCATTTGGCATGAGCGTCACCTCAATACCAATCACATAACACATAATTTGGGGTTTTGAACCCTCGGAACCAAGTTTGAAGTGTTACTTACCTCAATCCGGACAATACTCTACTCCAACATGCCTTTGCCTCTCAAATCAGTCTCCAAACATCCCGAATCTAGCCATAAGCAGTATAATAAAATCAACATAGGGGAATTAATTTCACAAGAAAAATATGAAATTATAGCCAAAATCCGAAATCGGCTCAAACACGTCCCTATCCCACGTCTAGAAATCCAACAAAAATCACAAAACCCGAAAGCACATTCACTCACGAGTCCAACTATACAATTTTTATCAAAATTCTACACCAAATCGTCACCTAAAACCCCCAAATCCACTCTCCAAATCCCTAGCCTCAAACCCCCAAATTTTACCTCAAAACCACACAATCTAGGTGGGGAAAATAATATAGAAACAAGATTATTGATAAAAAACGAGTACAAAAAGCTTACCTTAGGAATCCCCTCGAAAATCCTCTCCAAAATCGCCTAAGACCAAGTTCAAAATGTTGAAATGAAGCCAAAGTCGCGAACCCCTCGTTTTTAAACATTCTGCCCAGGCCATTCGCACCTGCGACCACTTATCCGCAGTTGTGGAACCGCTTTTGCGGTTAAATCTCTACTTCTATGGAATCCACTTAACCAGTTGTCTCCGCTTTTGCGAGCGCTGGACCGCATCTGCGCATATAGCAGGTGCGGGAAATGTCATCGCACTTGCGATATCGGCTGCATCTGCACCCTTCTGCGACCACGCAAGTGCGGGAACATCTTCGCACGTGCAATCTCAGCTCCCTTGGCCGCTTCTGCGGCTCTTGCCCCATTTCTGCAGGCTCGCACCTGCGGTTCCCACTCCGCAGGTGCGATTACACCAGCAGCAGCAAAACTTCAATTGCTTCCCAAATCAAACTCCATGTCTGTTAACCACCCAAAATCAACTCGAGGCCCCGGGGACCTTAACCAAACATACCAACAAGTCCTAAATCACGATACGAACTTAGTCCAGCCTTCAAATCACCTCAAACAACATCAATAACTCGAATAGCACCCTAATTCAAGACTAATGAACTTTGAAATTTCCAAGTTCTACAAATGATGTCGAAACCTATCAAATCACATCCGATTGACCTCAAATTTTGCACACAAGTCACAAATGATACCACGAACCTACTCCAACTGCCGAAAATCCAATCTGACCACGATATCAAAAAGTCCACCCCTAGTAAAACTTTCCAAAATTCCAACTTTTGCCATTTCAAACCTAATTCTACTACGGATCTCAAATTCACAATCCGAACGCGCTCCTAAGTCCAAAATCACCTAACGGAGCTAACAAAACCATCAAAATTTAAATCCGAGGTCATTTACACATAGTCAACATCCGGTCAACTTTTTCAACTTAAGCTTTCAATTAAGAAACTAAGTGTCTCAATTCACTCTGAAATCACTCCAGACCCAAACCAACTAACCCGGTAAGTCATATAACAGCTGTAGAACACAAAAGGAGTAGAAAATAGGGGAATAAGGCTATAACTCTCAAAACGACCGGCCGGGTCGTTACATCCTCCACCTCTTAAACAAACGTTCGTCCTCGAACGGGTCTAGAAACATACCTGGAGTCTCAAATAGGTATGGATATCTACTCCGTATCTCACGCTCAGTCTCCCAAGTATCCTCCTCCACGGGCTGACCTCTCCACTACACCTTCACTGAAGTTATATCTTTTGACCTCAACTTTCGAACCAGCTGATCCAAAATGGCCACCAGCTCCATATCATAAGTCAAATCACCATCCAATTGAATCATGCTGAAATCTAAAATATGAGACGAATCGTCGATGTACTTCCAGAGCATAGAAACATGAAATACTAGATGCACAATCGACAAACTAGGTGGCAAGGTAAGCTTGTAAGCCACCTCCCCAACCCTCTAAAGTACCTCAAAAGGCCCAATGAACCGAGGGCTCAACTTAACCTTCTTCCCGAACCTCATAACACCCTTCATGGGTAAAACCTTCAGCAGAACCTTCTTCCCAACCATGTAAGACACATCACGGACCTTCTTGTCGGCATAACTCTTCTATTTAGAATGCACCATGCAAAGCCTCTCCTGAATCAATTTAACCTTGTCCAAAGCATCCTGAACCAAGTTAGTACCCAATAGCCAAGCCTCACCCGGCTCAAACCAATCCACCGCAGATCTACATCGCCTCCCATATAAAGCCTCATATGGAGCCGTCTGAATGCTCGAGTGATTGTTGTTGTTGTAAGCAAACTCTACGAGTGGCAAAAACTGGTCCCATAAAACCCCAAAATCAATGACATAGGCGCGTAGCATGTCCTCCAATATCTAAATTGTGCACTCGGATTATCTGTTCGTCTGAGGGTGAAATGATGTGCTCAACTCAACCTGAGTGCCCAACTCTCACTGCACGGATCTCTAAAATTGCAATGTAAACTGCGTGCCTCTATTTGAAATGATTAAAACTAACACACCATGAAGGCGAACAATCTCTTAGATGTGAATCTCGGCCAACGAATCGGAAGAATAAGTAGTACCCACTAAAATGAAGTGCGCAGACTTGGTCAGCCGATCCACAATCACCCAAATAGCATAGAACCTCCTCGAAGTTCGTGGGAGCCCAATTATGAAATCCATGGTGATCCGCTCCCACTTCTAGTCTGGAATCTCTATCCTCTGAAGAAATGCTCCTGATATCTGATACTCATATTTTACGTGCTGACAGTTGAGACACTAAACTACAAACCCAACTATATCCTTCTTCATTCTCCTTCACCAATAGTGTTGTCTCAAATCCCAGTACATCTTCAGGACACCCGAATGAATGGAATACCGTGAGCTGTGGGCCTCCTCAAGAATCAACTCTCGTAGCTCATCTACATTGGGCACACATATCCGACCCTGAATCCTCAACACCCCATCATCTCCAATAGTAACATCTTTGGCATCATCGTGCTGAACCTTGTCCTTGAGGACAAGAAAATGAGGATTATCGTACTGGCACTCTCTGATGCAATCAAATAAGGAAGACCGAGAAACCACACAAACTAGAACCCGACTGGGCTCCGAAACATATAATCTCACGAACTGGTTGGCCAAGGCCTAAACATCAACTTCAAGAGGTCTCTCACTATATCATAGTCCTTTAGTAGCTCTAACCATCTCCGCTGCCTCAAATTTAAACCCTTTTGTTTGAACAAGTGTTGGAGTCTCCGATGATCTGTAAATACCTCATAAGGCACACTATAGAGAGTGCCTCCAAATCTTCAACACATGAACAATGGTAGCTAACTCCAAATCATGAACAAGGTAGTTCTTCTCATGAGGCTTCAACTAGTGCGAAGCATAAACAATCACTCTACCCTCCCGCATCAAAACACACCCAATACCGATCCGAGAAGCATCCCAATATATTGTATAAGAACCAGAAGTTGATGGTAGAACCAGAACTGGAGCTCTGGTCAACGTAGTCTTGAGCTTCTGAAAGCTCTCATCACACTCATATGACCACCTGAAAGGAGCACCCTTCTAGGTCAATTTGGTCAAGGATGACGCAATAATGAGATGGTCAAAGCAGTCTTGAGCTTCTGAAAGCTCTCCTCACACTCATCCGACCACCTGAAAGGAGTACCCTTCTGGGTCAATTTAGTCAAGGATGACACAATAAATGAGAAACCCTGTACGAAACGATGGTAATAACTAGACAAACCAAGAAAGCTCCGAATCTCCGTAGCTGAGGATGGTATGGGCCAACTCTGAATTGCCTCTATCTTCTTTGGATCCACCTGAATACCCTCACTTGACACCACGTGCCCCAAGAACGCTATTGAACTAAGCAAGAACTCATACTTAGAGAACTTGGTATAAAGTTTCTCCTCCCTCAACCACTGCAACACAACCCTCAAATGCTGGGCATGCTCCTCCTTGCTACAAGAGTACACCAGGATATCGTCAATGAACACAATAACAAACGAGTCGAGATAGGGCCGAAATACACTATTCATCGTATGCATGAACATTGTTGGTAAATTGGTCAGCCCAAAAGACATCACAAGGAACTCATAATGACCATAACGGGTCCTAAAAGCTGTCTTAAGAATATTCGAGTCCCGAATCTTCAACTAGTGATACCCTAACCTCAAATCAATCTTGGAGAACACCCTGCTCTTTGAAGCTGGTCAAATAGATCATCAATACGCGGCAAATGATACTTATTCTTGATTGTGACTTTGTTCAACTACCTATACTCAATGCACATCCTCATAGTGCCATTTTTCTTCTTCACAAATAGAACCGGTGCTCCCCAAGGTGACACACTAGGCCCAATAAACCCCTTATCAAGGATTTCCTGAAGTTGCTCCTTCAACTCCTTCAACTTACTCGGTGCCATGCGGTATGGAGGAATAGAACTGGACTGAGTGCCCGGCACCAAGTCAATATCCCTGTCGGATGGCATGCCCGACAAATCTACAGGAAACACATCCAAAAATTCTCGCACTACCGAAATAGAATCAATTGTAGGGGTCTTAGCACTAACATCCCTTACAAAGGCCAAATAAGATAAACAACTCTTCCCAACCATCTACTGGGCCTTCAAGTATGAAATCACTCTACTAGGAACATAGTCTAAAGAACCTCGCCACTCAATCCGTGGCAACCTGGGCATCGCCAATGTCACAGTCTTAGCGTGACAATCCAAAATAGCATGACATGGTAACAACCAATCCATACCCAAGATCACGTCAAATTCAACCATACTAAGTAGCAAGAGATCAACTCTAGTCTCCAATCCCCCAATAGTCACTACACACGACCAGTACACACAGTCCATAATAATAGTATCGTCCACCGACGTAGATATATGAACAGATGAAACTAAAGATTCATAGGGAATATCCCGATAATGAGCAAAATACGATGATACATATGAATAGGTGAAACTAGGGTCAAGTAATACAGAAGCATCTCAGTGACATACTAAGACAATACATGTGATCACTATGTCTAAAGCAATAACATATGGTCTGGAAGGGAGTGCATAAAATCGGGCATGACTGCCACCTGATCGATGTCCCTCTCTAGGGCGACCCCTAGCTAACTGAGCTCCACCCCAAGCTGGGTGGGTGGGTGGTGAAGTAACGGGTGCTGAAGTCGTATGCTGACTCCTCTACTGAGTTGAACCTCTTGAGAGGCTGGGACAATGCCTCTTGATATGACCCAAATCTCCACACTCAAAGTAGCCTCTCCATGTGAATGGCGGTGGGGACTGAAGGGAGCCTCGAGGACCGAGATAACTACTAGAAGGACCCGACATGGATGAACTCTGAGCTGATGGTGCAGAAGACAAACTCTGAGTTGGAAGGGAATTGAGAGATGAGTGACCCTGCTGAGAACTGTGTGAACCATGGCCAGATAATGCACTACGGTGAACTAGATAAGCCGTCTGAGTATGCCTATAGGGACGACCCCTACCGTGGTAGAATTGACCTCCAAAAGAAATACCACTAAAACCACCTAATCCACGAGACCTCTTGGCCTCCCTCTCAACCCGCTCCTAACTGTGAACCAACTCTATCTATCGAGCAATGTCAACAACCTCATCGAAGGTAGCACCAGACACCCTCTCTCTAGTTATAAGCACCTGCAACTAAAATGTGAGGCCATCAATGAACCCCTGGATCCTCTCCCTATCAGTGGGGACCAACCAAACTGCATGACGGGCCAACTCAAAAAACCTCATCTCGTACTACGTCACGGTCATATCATCCTGACGTAACTGCTCAAACTACATGCGTAGCTCCTCTCTACGAGACTGCAGCACATACTTCTCCAAGAAGAGAATGGAGAACTCCTGCCATGTAAGTGGAGCTGCACCGACCGACCTACGCCTCTCATAAGCCTCCAACCAGTTGAAGGCAGCCCCAAAAAATTGAAAAGTAGTGAACGAGACCCCATTGATCCCTAGAATACCTAATGTACGAAGAATCATCTAACACTTGTCCAAGAAAACCTAAGCATCCTCCAAATCTATCTCGCTGAAAGATGGAGGCTGGAGTCTACCAAACCTCTCTAGTCTTAGCTGCTCATCATCAGTCATAACAGGAACCACATGGGCCTGAGCAGCAACCACCGGCTGGGCTGGTAGTGCCCCCGGTGTCTGGAGTCCCCGCATCACCTACTCGGGTGGACGGGTGATGGGAGTCTGGTACCTCCCCCAGCCTGAGAAGTGGTTGTTGCAGCCGGAAAAAAGACCGTCTGAGGAAGACTGGTGCACACGGTTAGAATCTGAGCTAAGGCCTCCTAAAGGCCTAGAATCATGATGGGCAGGGGTGGTTCCTGAGCTGGACCCACAGGCTCATCCATAACTGGAACATGCTCCTAAACTGAGGCAACTGGTGGATGTGCAGGTGTTGCCCTAGCTGTTGTACAAGCTATATCTCTTCCCCTACCATAGCCTCTATCGTGACCTCGGCCTCTCGGGTCCCTGACTGATGGTACTGGTGGCTGTCCATCCTGCCCAATAATACGTGTCCTCACCATATATGAGAGAATAGAGTAACAAAAGTTTAGTTACCATAATCAATAGATTCACACGACCAGAATTCAAGAATGTGAAGTTTCCTAAGGGTTCGACAGCCTCTCGAAGATAAGTACAAATGTCTCCGTACCGATCCGCAAGACTCTACTAAACCTGCTCATGACTAGTGAGACCTATGTAACCTAGGCTCTGATACCAACTTGTCACGATCCAAAACCAACCGATGTGATAACGCCTATCGTGGTACTAGGCAAGCTACTACTCAACATCTCAACACAGTAAAAATAAAGACAGAAGCAAATAATATTTAAGAAAAACCTTTTTGAAATAGAAGTAATCCAAAAAACGATACAATCTATCCCGAAACCGGGGTGTCACCGAGTACATAAGCATCTACAACGGAATACAACCTATTACAATGTCTAAGGAATAAGAACTGAAATACAGATAAAGATAATGGAGAAGAGTGAAGGACTGCTAACACCATGCAACTAACTCTATAGTGTACTCCGAGATCCTGACTCCTAAATCAGCAGCTGTCGCAAGTGGAAGCACCTGGATCTGCATAGGTGCAGGGTGTAGCGTGAGTACAACCAACTCAATAAGTAACAAATCCAACCTTTGGACTGAAAGGTAGTGACGAACTCAACCGCACAGTTCAATATAAAAATAACAGTGTAGAAATGTAGGCATGCTTTAAAGTTCAATAGATAGCTCGAAACAGTAAAGTAGATCAAATCTAAATGATATGAAGAGTATAACTCCGCTACTTCTACATACCAATGCATATGTTGTATGTGATACACCATGCTGACATCCTCATGTTCTCACGCTCTCAAATGTTCAATCACTCGGTACTGTATATGGCCCATACGGCCCAGGGAAGATCCATCCCGAAATATTTACATTACTGACCATCAGTCACCCAGTACCGAGTAGGGCCATTCCAACCCGTGGAGAAGATCCATCTCCAGGTATATAATGCTTCGGACAAGATCCATATCCAGGGAAGATCCATCCCTCAATAATATCAACCACGCTCACTGGGGGTGTGTACAGACTCTGGAAGGGCTTCTTCAGCCCAAGCGCTATCATCAATCAGTAAAACCATTGCGACGTGCAACCCGATCCCATAACTGTCACTCATAATCAGGCTCTCGGCCTCACTCAATCATCAATCTCTCCAGTCTCACTCACGGGCTCACCATGTCATGAAACTAGCCCGAAAATAATGATATGATGTATCAATAAATAACAACTGAGACAAAGATATGATTTGAAATGAATGAATATGACTAAGCATGAAATATCAATGAAATCAGTAAGATGACAGCATGAAACGACCACTATGGGTCCCAACAGTACCGGCATAAAGCCTAAACATGATATCTAGCATGATCGACAACTCAATTACTTTATCACATGATGAAAATATGGATATCAACAAGGTATGACCACTATACAGTGCCATGGAACCGACCATGTCACAATTCTCACGGTGTACGCCCGTCACTTGGCATGTGCATCAGCTCAATACCAATCACATAACACATAATTTGGGGTTTCGAACCCTTAGAACCAAGTTTGAAAGTGTTACTTACCTCAATCGGGGCAAAACTCTACTCCAACATGCCTTTGTCTCTCAAATCGGTCTCCAAACGTCCCGAATCTAGCCAGAAGCAGTACAATACAATCAATATAGTCTAAATGAATTAATTCCACAAAAAAATATGAAATTATAGCCAACATCCGAAATCGGCTTGAAATCCAAAAAAAATTACAAAACCGAAAGCACATTCACTCACGAGTCCAACCATACAATTTTTATCAAAATCCAATACCAAATCATCACCTAAAACTCCCAAATCCACTATTCAAATCCCTAACCTCAAACCCCCAAATTTAACCTCAAAACCATAAAATCTAGGTGGGAAAAATAATGGGAAAACAAGATTATTGATCAAAAACGAGTACAAGAAGCTTACCTCAAGAACCCCCTCGAAAATCCTCTCCAAAACCGCCTAAGACCGAGTTCAAAATGTTGAAATGAAGCCAAAGTCGCGAACCCTCGTTTTTAAACATTCTGCCAAGGCCTTTCGCATATGCGGCCACTTATTCGCACCTGCGGAACTGCTTATGCGGTTAAATCTCCGCTTCTGCGGAATCCACTTAACAAGATGCCTCTGCTTCTGCGAGCGCTGGACCTCATCTGCGCATATAGCTTGTGCGGGAAATGCCATCGCACCTGCGGAACCAGCCGCATCTGCGCCCTTCTGCTCGCTTTTGCTACCACACAGGTGCATGAACATCTTCGCACCTGCGATCTCAGCTCACCTCTCCCTTGGCCGCTTCTGCGGCTCTTGCCCCATTTCCGCGGGCTCGCACCTGCGGTTCCCACTCCGCATGTGCGATTACACCACCAGCAACAAAACTTCAGCTGCTTCTCAAATCAAACTCCAAGTCCGTTAACCACCCGAATCAACCCGAGTCCCCCAGGACCTCAACCAAACATACCATTAAGTCCTAAATCACGATACAAACTTAGTCGAACCTTCAAATCACCTCAAACAACATAAAAACATGAATCACACCCTAATTCAAGCCAAATGAACTTTGAAATTTACAAGTTCTTCAAACGACGTCGAAACCTATCAAGTCACGTCCGATTGACCTCAAATTTTGCACACAAGTCACAAATGACACCACAAACCTACTCCAACTTCTGAAAATCCAATCCGACCCCGATATCAAAAAGCCCACCCCCGGTCAAACTTTCAAAAATTCTAACTTTCGCCATTTCAAGCCTAATTCTACTACGGACCTCAAAATCACAATCCGAACGCGCTCTCAAGTCCAAAATCACCTAACAGAGCTAACAGAACCATCAAAATTTAAATTCGAGGTCGTTTATATATAAGTCAACATCCGATTAATTTTTCCAACTTAAGCTTTCAATTAAAAGACTAAGTGTCTCAATTCACTCTGAAATCACTCCGGACTCGAACCAACTAACCCAGTAAGTCATATAACAACTGTAGAATACAAAAGGAGCAGAAAATAAGGGAACGGAGCTACAACTCTCAAAATGACCGGCCAGATCGTTACACATAGGCTATTATTTCAAAAATGTGTAAATAGCACAAAAATGCAACTGTAATTATAAAAAATTAAGTAAAATATTATAAAATATATGTGTGAGTATAAAAAATAAATTTGGCTAATCAAATCACCCCAAAATAATTTGAAGGATAATTAATAAATATTTGAATAATTTAAATGCAAGAAAATTAATTTTAAAGCTTTAAAATTATAGAAAATACTTAAATGACCCTTATAAATTGGGTAATAGTGCAAAATGATATTTTGAAGGTATATGGGATGCTTTGTAAAATATGAGAAAAAAATTAGGTATCAACATCAAAAATTTAATTATTAATTTCAACATTAAAGGAAAACATTTAGTTTTTATTAATTTAAATTCTTAATATTAGCTAATCCCAAAGTTTTATATAGTTAAATGTAATTATAACTTATATAATAAGAATTCTATCTTCAAATAGTAAAAAAGAATCCATGAGATAATTCGTAGATCTAAATCAATTAAATTTTATGTATCAAATCCTTCCTTATTTGAGTTATTTAATATAATAATTTGTAAAAGAAATGAATACGGAAAAATCAAAGTCGAAAACTTTTGTGCCCTTATAAGAACTCCTTTTAGGTTTAGGAGTTTTTGTTTTTTGTTATAAAATTATAACTGATTAATTTTTTATATATTTATTATTTTTATTCTTTGTTATAGTGTTATTTAATTAGGTATATTTTTGTTTTGGTTACCTTCTTACGCTTTCTTCCGCGTTGTCAATTGGTTAAGAGATAAATCAGTTCTCTTTGAGACTCGAATGGGTAGTAGGAAACATCATTCGGCAAAAATTCACTTGTACTGATCATGAATTTTCTTATTTTACACTTATTAATTGAGCATAACAAAATTATTTTCTAAGAAATTTCTACTAGTACCCATAGTGAAAATCGTGGCATCCTTGGATTTTGCTCACCGCTGGACAATACAGTGGAAAAACACTAAATCAAACAAACCGTATGCTATGTAAGAAATAAACTAATGTTAACATGATCTTCCTATATAAAATAAAATTTAATTTGATTTTAAAGTCCTAGTATATGTAGTTCAAATAAGAAAAGATTTAACAAAACAAATATTTTAGTTGATATCAAAGTCTTACATATTAAAAAAAATAGTTAAACTATTTATATAGAGTGAAATCTATTGTTAGCTTTAGTTATCATACCAAGAATTTAATTAGAAGAGTACTATTTAAACTCAACTGAATTTGTTTATAGAAAAGATAAAATGATTTTTAAAAAACTTAAGGTAGAAAAATAGTGCTTATTATTGTTTTATATAACATAAAATCATGGCGTAGTATAATTCTCAAAAAGGTCTATTAATGTTTCATGTAGATTTTGATATATATTCATACAAATCACTGTAATAGTATTTAAAATATTTACCTTTATCTGCATACATATTTTAAGATATTTTTGATTTGATTAATAAAAGATTATTTATTGGTAACATTCTAGTGACAATACTTGAGTTCAACTCATTAGATCTCACTTAGTTCACGGATAATGTTGTTGATTAACGTTCTCTTTTATGAGAAAAAAATCTAATAAATAAAGTTTTATTAATTTGAAAGTTCTAAATATTAGAAAAATAAGTCAATGACTCCAATTATTTTTATCTTTTACTTATAAAAATAACTAAATGATCCCAATTGTTCCTTATAAATTGAATTTCTTAATTTTAATTTAATAGAAGTAAGAAAATAACTGAAAAGAATATCATCATACACGGAGTTTCAACTACTATAATACCTTGATTTAACTTTGTATAATTATTAAGAAATTAAGAATAATATAGTATGTTTGCAATAAATAAGATATTATGTTACTTAATTTAATCAAAATATATTACGAAAAATTGCTCCTTCCGGTTGTAAAGTATTGTCCACTTTTCTTTTATTTGTCATTAAATAAATTCTTTAAATTAAATTTATTTTTTAATTTATTTTAATTCTTATATTTTAAATTAATACGACATTGAAGCAAAATGGTCAAAATTTCTAATATCTGATAAGAGAAGACATAACTCAAATCATCTTTTATTATTTAGCTTAGAATTATTGTTTAAATCTTTGGTGTTAAAAGTATTAAATTTTAGGTGGAAAGAATTTATATAACTATCTTTCTTAATTCCAAATTCTTAAAGATAGAAGTTTGTATATAGTTTGAATAAGGAAAGACTTATATATAAACTTTTAATTAAGCTTGAAGTCTTAAATATTAGAAAAATAATTAAATGGCTAATTCTAAGTATTAGAAAATAATTAAAAACAATATTTTAAAATATTAAAATAAGGACAGAATGACATTTCACTATGCAACCCAAACTGAGAGGAATAACTGGTGGCGGAACCCTAAAATATCTCGGGTCAAAATTTTGATCGTTAGTGATCACTGATAGCACCAAATCATATTCACATGCACCTAACCGAGGCAGTCAAAACTCAAACGCCACGAAGATTGACTTAACATCAAATCTCCAAGTCTCAATAATTTAATTCAAAACTTCTAAATAATAATTATTGCAAGGTGCTTTAGATTAATACAACAATATTGAATTTTCAAAGTTTAGTCCTTTATTTATGTTTGTTTCTCCGCTCATTGCTCGCATTGGATTCAACACAATCCGAAGCTTCTCGAATTTCAGGTGAAGTTCTTTTCCTCAAGAAACTGAGTATCTTTATCTACTAGTGTGCGTGATTTTTGTGGAGAGTAATTGAAGTAAATTTTGCAGACCCAGGTGCTCAAAGCAATTGCAGATGGCTCCACCACCGATCCTCGCGTTAGCACTGCCCTCGGATACCGGTCGTGTCCTCAGCATTCAGTCTCATACTGTTCAGGTACTCATGTTTTTTCATGACTTAAGCGCCCCTCAATCCCAATTAGGGTATTGCTCAACATAAATTCAATTCTCAACGACTAGGTATATACTTTGTAGATCAATGCCAGATATCAGCTCTTTATGTAGGTTGAATGGTCTACAAGCTCCCACGTTGTTTGTATAATTACCTGCTTGTTCAATAACTGGATTTTTAATTCCCTGAAATGGCTCTGACCACTGAAGCTTTTCTTGCACGAGTATCATTTTGCATTGCACGAAGCCCATATTTGTGCATCCTGATAACCTCTAGTTGAGTTGATCACTTAATTTTGTTCGGTCCCTTCCTTTTGAACTAATTTAAAGTTACATTGCTTCAATATGGGTTATGTTATCCACTATTAGGTTTGACAGATTATTGTAATTAACCCAAATCTCTTTTTTCATAAGCTTCCACCTAAAGGTTTCTATGAATAGGATTTTAGTTCATTAGGTGTTTAATTGAGACTCCTTTAATTAAAATGCACCTAAGCTGGTAGTTTTTTTTCTTTCATTTTCACTAGGTATTCACTTTCCCTGAACTGCCAGAATCTGAATACAATTGGTTGTGTAGCACAACTTCACCTAAATTCTGAAATGGTACACCCATATCTCTTCCACAGTGAAGTGTGGCCAAATAAAAAGATCATTTGAAATGGAAGAGATGGAAACACTTTCCATTTCATTTTTTTAGTGATGAGTAACATGTTGGTGTTTCTTTTAAATGTTACTTATTTCTCAAGTACTGGATAAGCAATTCGCAGAACGTGTTTGATTTTCCTCTTGTTCAGATGTCAGCTTGTTTAACGCTTTATCTCTTTAGGAGTCATTTGGTCATCCTAGAAGTCTGACTTTGACAGACATTTAGTTGCATATCTTGCAAGATTGTTAACCACCTGCACGGTGATTGATTTGATAAAATTGAAAATTATGCGCACAGAAGAATAGAAACCTTCATCTATTAACTATTGACTATGATGTGGGATTATTGATACTCTTTTGGTGTTCTTCACAATTTATTGTGTATAACAATAATTGATGCAGAGGTTTATTTTTCATTTTTTGCTTTTTATTTAGGGATACGTGGGCAACAAGTCAGCAGTATTCCCTCTCCAACTGTTGGGCTATGATGTAGACCAAATCAATTCTGTTCAGTTCTCAAATCACACAGGCAAGCTGCTTATATCACTTCATTCAAAGAATCTGAGGCCTGAAATACGGTGCGAGGTCATCTGTTAGCCTGTAAAATTATAATAACTAGACTATGTTGTGGTTAATCAGCTTGAGAACTCTGCAGGATATCCAACCTTTAAGGGCCAGGTTTTAAATGGAGAACAACTGTGGGAGTTAGTAGAAGGTCTTGAGGCCAATGATCTATTATATTATACTCATCTACTGACAGGTATTTTAAATTTTATTTATTTCAATGAGTGAATAATCCTGTTGCATAATATTTTTCTTGATGTGCATTCATGCTTATGTTTGAAAGCTGTGATAGCAGAGTTGTAGTTGTTCACAGTGCAAGGTAGAAGACTAATAGAGAACTTACAATGTCAACAGTCCCTTTGTTTTTTGATAAAGAATGTCAACAGGCTTCATATTTACCAGTTAAACCTGTATTCTGTCCTTCATGCTATAGCTCCTACAGCAAATGAAATGAAACTACAAAAGAGTTTCCGTTAACTTGCATAAGATTATTTCTCCAAAAAAAAAGAGGCTTGCATCAGATTAATTGCGTGTTATGTCTTGTGCCAATCCAGTCATCTGTCTTGTGTTTTGTGCTGCATTTGTTTGCAATTATAAGAATTCAGAGTGCTTTTTAATTTGTTCCTTTTCTATTGACAGAATTTTTCTTTTCTTTTTCTCATTTCCTTCCCTTTTAATGTTCTCCTCTTTGTCGGGAATGCTTTGTTGGCCTCTGATGCTAATATTGACTAGCACTTGTAGGTTATATTGGTTCAGTCTCCTTCTTGAACACAGTACTGAAAGTCGTCGATAAGCTTCGGTCCGTCAACCCCAAACTTACATATGGTGAGTATATCCCCAAGAGCAATTTATTCTGCGGCATTTTGGAAGATATAATCTCTCAAACTTACTGAATTTACAGTACTCTTCATGTAGTCAAGTGTTTCCTTAATTTTGGAGAAGGTGAATTTCAATGCAGTAATTGCTGGTGAGGTTGTCCAATGTTGTCTTAGCTAGCTACTACTAGGCTGTTGTACCAAATTGCATCTCTTTCTGGTGTATGTAGATGCATACATATCTCTTATGTTTTCTCTCTCTTAGCTCTTTGTGTAATTATGTTGTGTTTGTCAGTTTGTGATCCTGTTATGGGTGATGAAGGTAAGCCATATGTCCCTCCAGAACTGGTGGCAGTATACCGTGAGAAGGTATTTTCTTATTAATTTCCTTTAACAATTCACCACGAACAAAGCATCACTTGCATTCAGAAAGATACATTCATAAGCATTGTGCTGATTTAATCAGTGTTAGAAATGGATGAGGACTTAAACATTTTACTGATTAGTGTTCTCCTAGCTAGTTGTTGTGATAAGTCACTGAGGCCTTTTTATTTAATATATGTTTTTGCACTGAACTGTCCATTTGTATCTTGTGATTTATATTGCCCTTAATATTTTATGACTCTCTTCTTTTGATAGGCACCGAGCGTCTTTTTTTTTTTGTAAATTTATTTTTATGGCAGTATTTTGTGTTTATAGATTTTTGTAAGTCATGTCACCCATATCGTTTTAGAATTTACCTACTTGCATTGTGGTTGGTGAGCGGTGATGGCAAGAGTTAGGGATGTGCATTCGAATCGGTTTATCGATAAATCGAATCGATTATTTGTTATCGGTTTATCGATTTATCGATTTCGATTTCGAAATTTTCCTTATCGAGTTATCGATTTCGATTTCGATTTTGTCCTCTTCGGTTATCGGTTTATCGATAAACCGATAAATTATACTAATTTTTTTTTTTTTTACCCTTATTCTATAATACCCTTTCCTTTACCCTAAGTCCCTAACCCTATTATTTCATCTACCACATTTAAGAAATGATCATATTTAAAGCTCAAGGGAATGAAGTTCAAATTAATGGAAAATAGAATTAGCCGTGATGATATATTTTTATTTTTTTTATACCGTTGGAGTGTTGGTGTCATACATTTGATCCCTTACTTTAATTCATTGCATGTGCTTGTTGACACAATTTTTATGTTATAAACGGTGTTCGTCTTATTTTAGCTTCTTTTTGTCCATATTAGTTAGGCGTGTTTATAGCGATATATTTTCCGTGGAATCCCGCAAATTTTCTTATTGGTATAATCGATAACCGAATCGATAACCCCCAAAAATCGATAAATCGAAATCGAAAAAATCGAAACCTTATTGAAACGATAACAATCAGCATATGTACAAATCGATAATCGATAAGTAATTATCGATAAGGGTCAAAATCGAATCGATAAATCAAATGCACACCCCTAGCAAGAGTTATGTATTTTTTCTAATTTTTTGTTATACATAGAGGGGAGGGGAAGGATTAGAAGGTGAGGAATCGAACCCCCACCAACAAGGTGGAAGTTCAGTTAGAGTGTTAGACAACCAGCTGGCCACCATAATCCCTCGTTATGGATGTTAAAAAATCTACTCTTTTTTCTTGATTTTTTAATTAGACATGCCGAATTGGATCCGATTACACACATGCATTTAGATTGGAGCGTGAGGGTGGCTTCAGATTATGAATTAGTGATTGAGTACTTTGTTTGCTCTGGAGTATTTAATGCAGTTGTTTAAGTTTTTCACTCTCTTGATGTGTTTCATTAAGTAGGTTGTCCCTGTTGCTTCAATGTTGACACCTAACCAGTTTGAAGCAGAGCAGTTGACTGGGTCCAGGTAATATTTCCAGTGTATGTTACTTATCCATAGAGGAAAAAATCATTTCCAGGGGATTTCACCTGATATAATGAAGAGATAGTTATTTTTATGTAGTCGTTACGATGGTAAACTTGACTCAAGTGTTATGACATTTCTTTTGAGTTTTTTTTTTTTTGGTTGTTATAGAGTTAGCCTGTTTGGCCAAAGGTGTTTTTTTTATTCCAAAAGTGCGTTTTTCCCCAAGTTAAGGTATTTGGCCAAGCTTTTAGAAGGAAAAAAATGCTTTCGAGTAGAAGCAGAAAAAAGTAGCTTCTTCCCAAAAGCACTTTTTTGAAAAGCACGTTTGAAAAAAATACACTTAGAAACACTTTTTAAAAGCTTGGCCAAACACTAATTGCTGCTCAAAAGTGCTTTTCAAATTAATTAGTCATACACAAACTTCTTCTCAACAAAAGTACTTTTTTGAAAAGCACTTTTGAGGAAAACACTTTTCAAAATAAGCTAATTTTAGAAGCTTAGCATAACAAGCTATTATGGGAGGTATGTAAAGTATTAAGGGTTCCTCTTTTGTTGAAATATCTATCTGGGGCAAGCGCAAGTGGTTATGGCGAGGTGCATGGAGGATTTGGCTTTGGGGAGAGGAACGGAGGAGGTACCACGCTGTTGGACTTCGCTAAGGCTTTTGGGTTGGTGATTGCGAACTCTAGATTTCCGAAGAGGAGGGAGCATTTGGTTACTTTTCAAAATGGGGTAGCGAAGACTCAGATTGACTATCTTCTCCTCAGGAGGTGTGACAGCGGTTTGTGTAAGGATTGCAAGGTGATTCCGAGCGAGGCACTCGCGACTCAACATAGACTCTTGGTGATAGACGTTGGTATTAGGTTATCGAGGAGGAAACGGTCTGCTGGGGGATCACGAGAATCAGGTGGGGAGCCTTGACTAAGGATAAAGCCCAAGAGTTGGAGTGTCGGTTGTTGGCTATGGGAGCTTGGAGGAGCAGTGGGGACGCAAACACTATGTGGTCAGCAACATCAGACTGTATAAGGGCGTCTGCGAGAGAGGTGTTAGGGGTCTCGACTGGTGTATCTGGTAGGCATAAAGGTGACTGGTGGTGGAATGAAGTGGTCCAAGTTAAAGTGGAAGCGAAGAAGGCGACATACCTGAAGTTAGTGGGGAGCATAGGTGAGGAGGAGAGGCGAGCGTGCATGAAGAGATATAAGGTAGCTAGGAAAGAAGCTAAACTGTCGGTCACAGAGGCGAAGAATGCAGCTTATAGCCGTATGTACGAGGAAATGAGGGAAAAGGGCGGGGAGAAGAAGTTATTTCGGCTGTCCAAGTTGAGAGAGAGGAAGGCTCGAGATTTGGACCAAGTGAGATGCATCAAGGACGAGGATGGTAGGATACTGGTGGAAGATGCCCAGATTAAGAGGAGATGGCAAACTTACTTCCACAGACTTCTGAATGAAAAAGGGGATCGGGATATTGTGCTAGGCGAATTGGAGCATTCCGTGAGTCACCGGGACTTCGGGCACTGCAGGCGTATCAAGGTTGAGGAGGTCGTGGGGGCTATGAGTAGGATGAGTAGGGGAAGAGCAACCGGACCAGACGAGATTCCAGTGGAATTTTGGAAGGGTGTAGGGAGAGCAGGTTTAGAGTGGTTGACTGGGTTGTTTAATGTTATTTTCAAGGCAAAGAGGATGCCAGACGAGTGGAGGTGGAGTACGGTGGTCCCATTGTACAAGAACAAAGGTGATATCCAGAGTTGTAATAATTATAGGGGTATCAAATTACTGAGTCATACCATGAAAGTATGGGAGAGGGTCGTTGAAGCAAGGGTGGGGATGATAGTGTCTATATCAGACAACCAGTTCGGGTTCATGCCGGGTCGTTCAACCACAGAAGCTATAGACCTTGTTAGGAGGTTGGTGGAATTGTACAGAGAGAGAAAGAAGGATCTGCACATGGTGTTTATTGACTTGGAGAAAGCGTATGACAAGGTTCCTAGAGAAGTTTTATGGAGATGCTTGGAGGCAAAAGGTGTGCCGATTCCCTATATTATGGCGATTAGGGACATGTATGATGGGGCTAAGACTCGGGTTAGGACGGTAAGAGGCGACTCTGAGCACTTTCCGGTTGAAATGGGGTTACACCAAGGCTCTGTGCTCAGTCCATTCTTATTCGCCCAGGTGATGGATGCGTTAACTAACCATATACAGGGGGAGGTGCCATAGTGCATGCTATTTGCCGATAACATAGTTCTGATCGATGAGTCACGAACCAGTGTTAACGAGAAACTGGAAGTTTGGAGACATACTCTTGAGTCTAAAGGTTTCAAGCTGAGTAGAACGAAGACGAAATACTTGGAGTGTATTTTCAGCACTGAGCCGGGGGAAGTGGGCGTGGATGTGAGGCTTGAATCACAGGTTATCCCAAGTAGAGGAGGCTTCAAGTACCTTGGGTCAGTTATCCATGGGGGAGGGGAGATTGATGAAGATGTCGCACACCGTATTGGGGTAGGATGGATGAAGTGGAGGTTAGCATCCGGAGTTTTGTGTGACAAAAGAGTGCCAACAATACTCAAAGGTAAGTTCTATAAAGCGGTGGTTAGACCGGCCATGATGTATGGGGCAGAGTGTTGGCTTGTTAAGATCTTACATATCCAAAAGATGAAAGTAGCTGAAATGAGAATGTTGAGGTGGATGTGCGGGCACACCAGGATGGACAAGATTAGAAATGATGATATTCGGGAGAAGGTGCACGTGGCTCCCATTGATGACAAGATGCGAGAAGCGCGGCTCAGTGGTTCGGGCATGTAATGAGGAGAAGCCCAGATGCTCCAGTGAGGAGGTGTGAGCGACTGGTTGTGGAGGGCACGAGAAGAGGTAGAGGGCGGCCTAAGAAGTATTGGGGAGAAGTGATCAGGCAGGATATGGCGAGACTTCAGATTTCCGAGGACATGACACTTGATAGAAATTTGTGGAGGTCGAGTATTACAGTTGTAGGCTAGGAGCTAGTTGAGTCTTGCGTTACTTTGCACATTGTGAGCCTAGTCTGGTAAGGTTTTAATCGAAAATTACTAGGGGCATTGTCGTGTCTTAATATTTTCTCTTTTCGGTGCTAGATCATTTACTAGCCATCATTTCTGTCTTGTATTTTTCTTATGCATTTTAGGTTCCTATTTTTCCTATGATATCTATGGTGAAACTAATATTCTCCCCTTTTGTTTTTCTGGTTTTTCTTATTATCTTGAGCCGAGGGTCTTTCGGAAACAGCCAGGGGTAGGGGTAAGGTCTGCGTACATACTACCCTCCCCAGACCCCATTTGTGGGATTTTCCTGGGTTGTTGTTATTGTTGTTGTTGTTGTCTAGGTTTGATGGTTGATCCTCTTAAGCATTAAACCAACTCCATCTTTTAAGGGATGCCTGAGGTGTTCTGAAGTTCTGTTTAAATTTTCAATCCTTAAACTTGAAGCTTGTTTATGTGATCTATTCTTTTGTTGATCAGCGCATGATTTATAGAAGCTTACCTTATAAAAAAATGATATATAAAATAGAAGCATAACAAAATAAATTATAGTGTTATGCTTCTATTTTTTTTTATTTTTTTTTTTGAATAAAATAGAAGCATAACACTAGCATTTATTTTGTTTTTCTTCTTAATCTTGTCATATAGTTTGAGCCTCTCCACTGACTAATATCATATATTCATATTTATCATGACTCTTACTAGTTTCAATTGACCATTGTTAGTTCTAAAAATTTCGAAATTTTATTGAAAATTGAGAAAACTCAAAATAGAAAAGAAAGACATAATTTTGTGTACTTTTTTCTTTTCTTGCAATAATTCTACCTTAGAGGTTTTTTCTTTTGACAGTATCACTTCTGAAAAAGATGGGCAAGAAGCTTGCAACATTCTGCATGCTGCTGGACCATCAAAGGTACCTTGACATACTTATACTCGCAAATATAATATTCCTAGATTCAGTCATATTTAACAATCTTAATTGCAATTACTTTTCCTGCTTGCCGTGTCTCCTTAACAACCTTAATGATCCCTGCAAATGAGAATCAATTAACCCAGTAATTTATGTTTTATCTTGGATTATTGGAGCACTCCATGGGACTAGATAGTGCAATTAGGCTCATAACTTCAATCGGGATGAAGATTTACACTCTTTATATCTCTTGGCTGACAATTTAGAGGGGCTCTTTAGGTTAATCTCGCTCTTGCTTCTCAGCAACTTACAAGCGACGATTGGAACTTTTTCTTTTCTGAAGCATGTTAATTTTGATCACTGAGAATAACTTCCGCTCCCCCTATCCTCTTACCTGTTTCTCAGTCTTTCCATGAGTGGTAAAATGCCTCCTGCAGAATTCGATCATCACTTTTTAAGTACCCAGTATGTCTTTTCTTCATATTCTATTTTACTTAGCCTTTTTGTGGAGGATGGATTCACTTTGCAGTTCCTCTTGAGTTATTTTTCCTTTATGCGTAATCTCAATTCTTCCTTTTTCTTTTGCTCTCACATGGTAGGAGGGGGAACGTGGCCTCACCTGGGAGAAGTTTAATGATCCTTAAGGGCTGATGCTCATGCTTGTGGCTCTACCAGTTTTTCTTGGAGCTCTTGCTCAGTTCTCACTCATTTAAAAACTATTTCTAATCTAATATTGTTCTCATAGTAATAACTTGAACATGAAAGAAAAGGGAAGTTGAAGTTTGAGCAAAAAACATTTTGGGGTAAGATACAATTAGAAATTGGTTCTAAAAGAGAAAAAAAGGAATAATTAGCTCTGTAGGTTTGGTAAGCTCTATTGTTATACATTTTGTAGTCCTTTATTATTTGGAAACACTAGTCATAGCCATTCACCTTAACTCAAGTGAATCTGAATGTGTGCATGTGTAGTTCTATTTGGGGGATGAATGGGCCTGAATAAAGTGTAATAGATATAGAGGATACATATAAGACAATTCCAACTAGTTTGGAATTGAGGAGTATTTGATTGATTGTATAGTTCTATTTTCTGCATCACTCCTCCATTAGTTCACTTGTTGATGATTATCCCACTGTTAGTGTCGTGCTAAAACATTCTGTATATCAAGAAAATTACTGGAATATCAAGGAAAAAAGATAGGAAAAATTATTCCCCCTTTTTTTGTTTAAAAGATAATATATGTAAATTTCATGGCTGTAGACATTTTTTGTATGTAAATTACATCATTCAGGCCTTTTATGCTCTATGTCAGGTTGTTATTACTAGCATAAACATTGATGGCAATCTTCTCCTTATTGGCAGTCACCAGAAAGAAAAGGTAAATGACATGATTGGCTCATTTGGTGTTAAGTGGATTTCGGTCTACCAAATCCTACGTTGTGAGATACGTTCTTGATATCATGCACTTTCCAAGAATATATTCCTACTTTCATATGTTCTATCCAGAAATAGTATCCACTTTCCTTAAAAGGAACTTATTTAGTTTTCTTTTAAAGCAAAAGTGTTGTGGTCCCTCATTAATTTTTCTCAATATCCTCTATTTTATTTTCCAACACCAAAGCTGATTTGGTTCCACATTGTTTCCCCAATAATTACTAAAAGCACATGCATCAACTTTTATTTCAAAAAAAAATAAAAATACACCAATCTTTTCTCCTTACTAGTAATACCTTCTACAACAACGACCCAGTATAAATCCCACAAGTGGGGTCTGGGGAGGGTAATATGTACGCAGACCTTACCCCTACCCCAAAGGGTAGAGAGGCTGTTTCCAGGAGACCCTCGGCTCAAAAAAGCAACAGGGGCCGATATATTAGTACCATAAAAATGCATAATAAAATAACAGCAATATAAGAGATATGAAATACAGAATACGAAATACGAAATACGAAATAGATGGCTGGTATAGTAAAACTAATAGATTAAAATGGGACCGAGGGAGAATATTTCATGTTTGAATTTGGTTTTGTCCACTGGTCTGCATTTCTTCCTCTTTAAGACGTGTCCTGCAAATTTCAAATGGTTTTTGCATGTGAACTGTCTTTAGATTGTGATGCAGTTATTTTGTCCCTACCATTGCTTCTATGAAACAGTTAGTCAACTGCAATTGGAGCATCGTCATTCTATGTCTATTTTTATAGTTATTTTGGGATGACTCGGACACTGAAATTGTTATTTGGCTAAAATATGTATCTGATACGAATATCTAATGTGACAGGGTCAATCTCCGGAGCAATTTAAGATTGTGATACCGAAAATTCCTGCATATTTCACGGTATGCGTCTCAAAGCTATATAATTAAACAAGTTTGACTTTTGAGGGAAAAATTGTTGCTTCTTTTTTTCCTTGAAAGTTTTGAATCACGTAAATCGGTGCTTTGTTGGAATAGTTGATAGAGGTTAAACTGATTATCCTTTTCCTTTTTGCTGCTCATAGAGAGAAATAATCCTACAGTGATCACAAGTAATATCATCAATGAGCTTCTCGCTTTCGGTTGTTAGAGTGAGTTCCACAGAGAAACAATTGAAACAACACTTGTTACCGATTGATAAAGTCTGAGCGTCCTACCCAAAAACTATTTTGGAAGCCATTAATTACTCTATCCATTAGACAACAACAACAACAACAACAACAACAACAACCCAATAAATCCCACAAGTCCCAGTCTGGGGAGGGTAGTGTGTACGCACACCTTACCCCTACTCCAGAGGAGTAGAGAGGCTGTTTTCGGTAGACCCTCGACTCAAGAAGATGAAATGATACAGTGGAGCAGTAACAACAACGGAATCCAGAACTCTATCCGTGAGAGACAATTAGAAACTCAATGCACTCCCCCATGCGTAACCCTGTCATGGGGTTCACATGCAATCTTAATTCGTATCGTGGGTGTGAAAACGGGCTTGCTAAAGTTGGCACTGACACAATGTGAAAGATATGAGTAGCCAGTCTAAAACTTCAAAGCAATGGGTAGAGTTGCCCAAAATCTTTATAAATCCTGTGGAAGCACTTGCAAAATCCATGTGGGGCAATTATAACTCAACAGTTACTTTCCTATCAAAATTTTAAAAATAAATAAAAAATAGCTCAATAGTTGCAACATCTTAATTTATCAGAAATCCTAGATATGGCGGAAGCTTTAGCAAACTTTAATTTTTCCAAGCATTCTTTAATCTTTTAGGAGTTTCAATGCTTCTTGTTCTCTTTTTTGGTTGATGGGAGCTCTTATGCAGATCGCGCACAGAGAGAACTTGCATCAGCAGCTATGTATCCAATTACCAAATACTTCTCATTGTGCTTGTGTCAACACCTGATTATTCCTGTTTATTAAATGTACATGGGTTTATTAAATGGTACCAGGCCGATCAAGCTGGCTGGTGTGTGCACATTTACAGCAGTATAGAAATGCCAGAAGTTCTTTTTGCTTTCTAATGTTGATGCTCATTCACCCGCAACAGTTCCTCTATACATATGACCCCTTGGATACTCATTCAATATACACTACATGCTTGCAGGGAACAGGGGATCTAATGACTGCGTTATTGCTGGGATGGAGCAATGTACTGTTTAAACAACTTAAAAATAAGCTTTTGAGCTTTATTTCCCACAACTTATGTTTCTGATCTTAATTGCTCTATCCCATACAGAAATACCCTAACGACCTTGACAAAGCGGCAGAGCTTGCTGTCTCAAGCTTACAGGTACTTCTGTGCTTCCCTGTTGTTTGTGAAGACCCACTCATAACAATTTTTGAACGTGGAGACTGAATGACTCCGTTAAATTGGTTATTATGATGACATTCATGACTAGTGTGATTGCATTGTCATGATTTTGGGATATTTGCTTCATTTAACTGTGCTAAATTTATAGGGCTATAGCACTTCATTAAGGCCAGGAATTGTATAGCAGCTATGAGCTTCCAGTCGGATAAACTTAACAAAAATTTATGTATAGAGGTTGCTGTTATACTTTTTGGTTAAAGCAGCTGCTTGCCTTGACTTGTGCCTAGAACAAAATGATGTAAATCCTTTGTTATGCACCCGAACCTATTTTATCAAAATATGGGTACAATGTACCCAATGCACGCTCAAGTGTTAAGAATGTTCACGCTATGATGATTACCAGTTGCTTGCCATTTTGCTTAAATCAACTTATTTTTGTTGCTTGAGGCAGGCACTTTTATTGAGGACACTAGCAGATTATCAAAAGGCTGGCTATGACTGCCAGTCAAGCAGTTTGGAGATTCGGTTGATTCAGAGCCAAGATAACATCCGCAACCCAGAAGTTAAATATAGAGCCAAAAGATACATATGAGATGTTTGTGTTGTCGTCTCGTCTATTTATTGCTATTAGAATTGTCATTGGAATGAAATACTTTCATTTATACACTAAAAATAAAAGTGGGCGCATTTCTCTCTTGTTGTTGAGGTATTCATATTAGTGGTGGGCATCGGTCGGTTCGGTTCGGTTATGAATATTATCGGTTTTGCCTATCGGTTATCGGTTTACAAATATCATAACCCGATAACCAAATGGATAAGATATTGATTATCGGTTAATCGGTTATCGATTATTATCGGTTCGGTTATCGGTTTACCTGATAACCCGATAAGATAAAACAACTAAAACATGCAATGTATAAAACTGTTTCGCAATATATAAAATAGTTTCAGTATAAAACTGTTTTGCTAAAACAGTTTTATAAGATTTGCAATGTATAAAACAGTTTCGGTAAAATCAGTGGTCTTAAGATCTTCTTTGTTCAAATGACTAGCAGTAATTCTTTGTACATTGATATCTACTTGTTTACTCTAGTACAGAATTATGTATATAGATTAAAAAGTTTATTAGTTATGAAATACAAATTTTATAACAACTGACACAAGATAACTTTGTAACAGCTTAACAATTAAAGCACACGACAAATTTCACTTCAGCTTTCAAACAAACTAAGAAAAATTTGGAGCCAGAATGCTTTCAAACAAACTAAGAAAAAAATGAAGATGAAGCAACTAAAAACTTACACGAAGAATCAAGATGAAGCTGAAGAATGCAGCTGAGAAATGCGACTGAAGAGTGAAGTGAAGATGCGACTGAAGAATCTGATGGATCTGAGAAATGAAGTGAAGATACGACTGAAGAATGAAAGAAAGAAGATGAGAAATGCGACTGACGCCGGCCTAAGTCTTGACGGGCTGACTGGTGAGGGTGTGAGGCGGAGAAACTAAGAAAGAATTAGGGAAATCAAAGAGTGTACTATGAATTATGAAACCTAGTATGTATATACTTAAGGGTAAACTATTAAATTAGTTAATCCTTATTGTGTTATCGGTTTTACTCAATAACAGAATTGCCAAATCGAGCCCAAACCGATAACCCAATAAAAAAAATTTAACCCGTTATCGAACCATTAACCCAATAACCTAATAAATAATTAACTCTTCGGATTATCAGTTTTACCCGATATATGCCCACCCCTAATTCATATCTCCATCCACCAAAGAGTATAGATGGAAGAAATTCAAGGAGAAAGGACAATCCGACGGGCATGGGCAGCTCAATAAGATGGGGTGGGGTGGGGGTGGGAGGAGATAGTAAAGCCTTTGCTTTAGGTCCCAAAATATTGAGGATTCAAAATTTATAGTAGATTTTATTTATTTTCGCTCAGACAATACTATTGAAGTTTATAGCAAAAAAATACAAAATCTTTATAAGAAGTAATTGACGGTGACTAAAAACCACTCTTAAGACAGGAGACAGGAGAATTTGAGAAAAATAATAAGTATTGCCTTAACTTGATATGTTTTTGAAATCGTAACAATCAATTTGACAAGATGATTAGACTTACTTTCAGAATAAAAATTCTAAGAGTAATTGTCAAGTAAAAAATAATACTTTAATTGATGAATATATATGTATGTATATGTATACTCTAATAAATTACTCCTCTATAATTTCAATCCTCATTTACTATATGAAAAAAGAAAAAAGGAATTGAACCATGGTTTGCATGAAGTGTTTATTATCGCTCTTACTATTATAACACCACTAAGAAAAGCATTTACAAAAAGTCTTATTAGAACGACTCCCAAAGAAATTATAGAATGTAAGAATTTTGAAATTTGTGGTAAATAAATTTAAAATAAAATAAGAATTTTAAAGTTAAAATATTTTTAAATATTTCCTTAGCATGATAGGGCTAATTAGAATTCCTTGGAAAATAAAAGGGGAGTCATTGTAATTGTTAATCTCAGGAGTCAGGATGGCCTAACAATTAAAATTGAGGAGCAGAACCTGCAATTTTGGCTAAACATCGGCGGCACATTTAAAGACGTTTCTCGAACCTGGTCTCGCGGGAAGCCAGTTCCACAGAGAAAGGAGAGTTTCTGCCAAAATAGCTTGGGGAGGAAACAGAGCTAAAAAATGGAACCTGAAGCAGCGCTAGAGTTTGTGAAGCAGGGTGCTACTATGTTACTTCTCGATGTCCCTCAGAACACCCTCATCGGTGTTGATACCCACGTATGTAGTGATTTTTGGGGTGTGTGTGTGTGCGTGTTTTGTGACAATTTGATCGATTTGGTTTTCATTTGGAGTAGTTTTTTTATTTGTTTTTTCATTTGCAGATGTTTTCCACTGGGCCTAATTTCAAAGGCGTGAAGATGATTCCTCCTGGCGTCCATTTCATCTACTACAGTTCATCCAACAGGTTAGCTTTTTGTCTCCTTGAATTTTAGGAACTAAAGCTTCTAGAGTTGTCATGAACTGTGGTTTTCAAGTACTTAATAGTATTCATTTCTGCTGTAAGAATCCGTTTCTGTTGCCAAACCTTATAATTTTTGTACTGTGTTGTTCTTTGCTGCTCTTTTTGTGGGGTTCCTTTCTCTCCTTAGGAAACAATATGATTAGTAACAACTAATGTTGCCTTTCTTCTTGTGAGTGCAGAGAAGGAAATGAGTTCTCACCAATAGTTGGTTTTTTCGTTGATGCCAGCCCTTCAGAGGTTAACAAAACATCTCATTTTCCACTTCTGCATTTTTATGTTGATCCATTTATGTCCATAGTTGTTCGAGTTCTTTCAGTGTTGATAGCGAGATAGAGTTTGTACAGTTTTATGTTGCCAGACCATAGGCACGGATATAGTTATATTATCATAGATTCCTTATATGCTAATCTCTTGCTTCTTTTTCTGGTTTTGCTTTCTTTCAATGTTTGAACAGTTGTTCATTTTCCATTGATGTACTATACGTTTCTTCTTTTCTTTTATGTCAAAGTATGTTTGGAAACTCGATCTCTATCTTCCCGTGGTAATTTAGCAGGTAATTGTTAGGAAATGGGATTCAAAGGATGAGCGCTTTGTCAAATTATCCGAAGAAGAGGTAAGTTCTTCGAAGAATTTTCGTTACTTCTCTAAGCTGGCCTAGAACATGCTAGCTAATAAGGTGGAGTAAGGCCAATCGTATCTTCTTTTCTTGACTACCATTTTAGATGTTCGTGGAATTGTCCCATGGTTATTTTCCTTGATAGATGCTGCTGTTGGAATTGTTTCCATGATTATGAAAGCAAATAAATTCATGAAGAGACCACTACTATCTATATTAAAGAAATGACCTTCAGAAATGAGAAGTCTTACTTTCCCATTCTACCTCGTGCGAAATCTTGTAGACGAGTTGGAAGGGTTTGCTGGTCTCTTACCTCTATTAGTCTTAGCAAGCAGGTTGTCCATTAGTTCATCCAACTCAATTAAATGAACAATGATGAACATATATTATCACTTGCATATAAATTTATATCTTTCATACACCCATCCTTTTCTGACATGTTCTATTGATGATAAGAGAACAATTCATTGTCCCACATTGGAATAGGAATAGTATCCCTTTGTATAGAGTAGCTATAAATAGCACCTCTTGTATTGCATTACATACAATATCAATATGTATCATATTTTCTCCCGTGCCTTCTCACATGGTATCAGAGCTATCGTGAGAGATTTATCGTTGTGCATAAATTTCAGCGATTCCGGGAAGTGAAATCAGTCACCGGAACCCTTTTTCCGGCGACTTTCAAAGTTGTTTTGCGTCTGCTTTGTCTCGGTCAGTGTTGTGCAAAAAAATCCAACACTACCACAAGAGTAGTCACTGTCCGGCGACCAAATCCCAGTGAAAATCTCCGGCGGTACTGTAGCTGTCCAAAGAAAATTTTCCGGCGAAGTTCCGACGTCGCGTGGGCCACCTTTCGGCCATTTTTTGGCGACGACTCTTCAGGACAGATTGTTCCCCTTGCAATTCCGAGCTTACCTATTCAGGTTACACCAAATTCTGACCACTTTTATATTTTTCCGGCGTGAATAGTGATTTCAAAAGTGAACTTCCGGCCATTTTTTTGAAAAAGTTCCTTCAGAACAGTTGGGTCTTCTGGTAATTCCGATCCTACCCCTATTGTTTTTTATTTCATTCCAACCACTTTGAATATTTTTCGGCAGCTATAGTAACTTTCCAACTGCTACAGTAGTTTCCTATTCTGGTTCAGTGTTCCTTACTTTATTTTCAGTGGATTACAGTTGATTATTTCTCTTATTTGGTAATAATTTACAAGATATCTTTGGGAATGGATGTTTTTGGGTCTAAAAGCATGAGTTCTGGAAACTCTAATGTTATGATTACCTCGGAACCTTTAATGGGAGATTCAAACTACTTAGCTTGGGCTTCATCTGTCGAGTTGTGGTGTAAAGGTTAAGGTGTGCAAGATCATCTAATTAAACAGTCTAGCGAAGGAGATGAAAAGGCGATAGCGCTTTGGGCAAAAATTGATGCTCAATTATGTAGCATCTTATGGCGTTCTATTGATTCTAAGTTAATGCCTTTGTTTCGACCATTCCAGACATGTTATTTGGTTTGGGCAAAGGCTCGTACCTTATACACTAATGACATATCTCGCTTCTATGATGTGATATCACAGATGACAAACTTAAAGAAGCAAGAATTAGATATGTCTACTTACTTGGGTCAGGTACAGGCAGTCATGGAGGAATTTGAGATATTGATGCCAGTTTCTGCTAGTGTGTCAAAACAACAAGAGCAGCGACAGAAAATGTTTCTAGTTCTTACACTCGCTGGACTTCCTCATGATCTTGATTCAGTACGAGACCATATTTTGGCGAGTCCGACTGTCCCCACAGTTGATGAATTATTCTCTCGATTACTTTGCCTTGCTGCAGCACCAAGTCACCCAGTGATTTCATCACAACTACTTGATTCCTCTGTTCTTGCATCCCAGACAGTGGATGTTCGGGCATCTCAAGCTATGGAGAATAGACGAGGAGGAGGTCATTTTGGGAGATCTAAACCCAAGTGTTCTTATTGTCACAAACTTGGACACACTCGTGAAATGTGTTATTCCCTACATGGCCGTCCACCCAAAAATGCCTACGTTGCGCAGAGCGAGATTACAGGTAGCCAGGGCTTTTCTGTATCTAAAGAAGAATATAATGAGCTCCTTCAGTATCGAGCAAGTAAGCAGACATCTCCACAAGTAGCCTCAGTTGCCCAGACTGATACTCCTGTTACTGGTAATTCTTTTGCTTTTGTTTCCCAGTCTAGTACTCTTGGACCATGGGTCATGGAATCAGGCGCTTCTGATCACTTCTCTGGTAATAAATCACTTTTGTCGAATATTGTATATTCACAGTCTCTTCCTACTGTTACTTTAGCCAATGGATGTCAAACTAAGGCATAAGGAGTTGGACAAGCCAACCCATTGTCTTCTCTCACCCTAGATTCCATTCTTTATGTTCCTGGTTGTCCTTTTAGTCTTGCATCTGTTAGTCATTTGACTCGTGTCCTCAATTGTGGTATATATTTTATTGATGATTCTTTTATTATGCAGGACCGCAGTACGGGACGGACAATTGGTACAGGTCGTGAATCAGAAGGTCTTTACTACCTTAACTCGCTAAGTCCTTCCACAACATGTCTAGTTACAGATCCTCCAGATCTAATCCACAGACGTTTAGGATATCCGAGTTTATCCAAACTTCAAAAGATGGTGCCTAGTTTATCTAGTTTGTCTAGATTAGATTGTGAGTCGTGTCAGCTTGGGAAACATACCCGAGCTTCCTTTACGCGTAGTGTTGAGAGTCATGCAGAGTCTGTTTTCTCATTGGTTCATTCTGATATATGGGGTCCTAGTAGAGTCAGTTCAACCTTGGGATTTCATTATTTTGTTAGCTTTATTGATGATTACTCAAGATGTACTTGGCTTTTCTTAATGAAAGATCGTTCTGAGTTATTCTCTATATTCTAGAGTTTTTGTGCTGAAATCAAAAACCAATTTGGTGTCTCTATCCGCATTTTTCGTAGTGATAATGCCTTAGAATATGTATCTTCTCAGTTTCAGCAGTTTATGTCTTCTCATGGAATTATTCATCAGACATCTTGACCCCTCAGCAAAATGGGGTTGCAAAAAGAATAGGCACCTTATTGAGACTGCTCACACACTTCTAATTGAGTCTCGTGTTCCGCTGCATTTTTGGGGCGATGTAGTTCTCACCGCTTGTTATTTGATTAATAGGATGCCTTCATCTCCCATCAAGGATCAGATTCTACATTCAATATTGTTTCTCCAGTCAGCCTTATACCCTCTTCCACCTCGGGTTTTTGGGAGCACATGTTTTGTTCATAACTTAGCCCCGGGGAAAGATAAGTTAGCTCCTCGTGCTCTCAAGTGTGCCTTCCTTGGTTATTCTCATGTTCAGAAGGGATATCATTGTTATTCACCTGATCTTTGCAGGTACCTTATGTCAGCTAACGTCACATTTTTTGAGTCTAAACCTTTCTTCACAACTGACGTCACTTCTGCGGACCACCATGACATATCTGAGGTCTTACCTATACCGACTTTTGAGGAGTTTAGTAATCTTCCTCCACCTTTGACCACAGAGGTTTCACCCATATCAACTTTTGAGGAGTCCAGTGTTGTCCCTCCTAGTTCCTCAGCTACAGGAACACCACTCTTGACTTATCATCGTCGTTCGCGCCCTACATCAGGCCCATTTGGTTCTCGTCCTGCACCTGACACGGCTCCTACTGCGGATCCTGCTCCTAGTACACTGATTGCACTTCGGAAAGGTATACGGACCACACTAAACCCTGATCCTCATTATGTTGGTTTGAGTTATCATCGTCTGTCATCTCCCCATTATGCTTTTATATCTTCATTGTCCTCGGTTTCCATCCCTAAGTCTACAGGTGAAACATTGTCTCATCCAGGATGGCGACAGGCTATGAGTGACGAGATGTCTGCTTTACATACAAGTGGTACATGAGAGTTTTTTCCTCTTCCTTCAGGCAAATCTACCGTTGGTTGTCGTTGGGTTTATGCAGTCAAAGTTGGTCCCGATGGCCAGATTGATCGACTTAAGGCACGTCTTGTTGCCAAAGGATACACTCAGATATTTGGGCTAGATTACAGTGATACCTTCTCTCCAGTGGCTAAAGTGGCATCAGTTCGCCTTTTTCTATCCATGGTTGCGGTTCGTCATTGGCCCCTCTATCAGTTGGACATTAAGAATGTCTTTCTTCACGGTGATCTTGAGGATAAGGTTTATATGGAGCAACCACCTAGTTTTGTTGCTCAAGGGGAGTCTCGTGGCCTTGTATGTCGCTTGCGTCGGTCACTTTATGGTCTAAAGCAGTCTCCTCGAGCCTGGTTTGGTAAGTTCAGCACGGTTATCCAGGAGTTTGGCATGACTCGTAGTGAAGCTGATCACTCTGTGTTTTATCGGCACTCTGCTTCAAGTCTATGTATTTATCTGGTAGTCTATGTTGATGATATTGTTATTACGGGTAATGATTAGGATGGTATTACTAATCTGAAGCAGCATCTCTTCCAGCACTTTCAAACTAAGGATCTAGGCAAATTGAAGTACTTTTTAGGTATTGAGGTTGCTCAATCTAGCTCAGGGATTGTTATTTCTCAAAGGAAATATGTTTTAGACATTCTTGAGGAAACAGGGATGACAGGTTGCAGACCTGTTGACACGCCGATGGATCCAAATTCTAAACTTCTGCCTGGACAGGGGGAGCCGCTTAGTGACCCTGCAAGCTATAGGCGGCTGGTTGGTAAATTAAATTATCTCACAGTGACTAGACCTGACATTTCTTATCATGTGAGTGTTGTAAGTCAGTTTATGAATTCTCCCTGTGATAGTCATTGGGATGCAGTTGTCCGCATTATCCGGTATATAAAATCGGCTCCAGGCAAAGGATTACTGTTTGAGAATCGAGGTCATGAGCAGATCTTTGAGTACTCAGATGCTGATTGGGCAGGATCACCTTCTGATAGACGTTCTACGTCTGGATATTGTGTTTTAGTAGGAGGAAATTTGGTGTCCTGGAAAAGTAAGAAACAGAATGTAGTTGCTCGGTCTAGTGCAGAAGCATAATATCGAGCAATGGCTATGGCAACATGTGAACTAGTCTGGATCAAACAATTGCTCAAGGAGTTGAAATTTGGTGAAATCAGTCGGATGGAACTTGTGTGCGATAATCAAGCTGCACTTCATATTGCATCAAATCCGGTGTTTCATGAGAGAACTAAACACATTGAGATTGATTGTCACTTCGTCAGAGAAAAAATACTTTCAGGAGATATTACTACGAAGTTTGTGAGATCGAATGATCAACTTGCAGATATTTTCACCAAGTCCCTCGCTGGTCCTCGCATTGATTATATATGTAACAAGCTCGGTACATATGATTTATATGCTCCTGCTTGAGAGGGAGTGTTAGAGATAGCTATGTAATTGTCCCACATTGGAATAGGAGTAGTATCCCCTTTGTATAGAGTATCTATAAATAGCACCTCTTGTATTGCATTACACACAATATCAATATATATCATATTTTCTCCCGTGCCTTCTCACATTGATAATTAGAGAACAATTCATTAATCTTCCAAGGGACTAATTACTGACTCGTTTGACTGATAAGTGCAAAAAGTTGTTGCTATGAGTGCAAGTTGAGCTCTTCTATTTTTGTTACATGTCCTTAGATGTGTCGGGCCATAATTCCTCCAGGTCTTTGCTACATATGAGCTCTCAGCCTGTTGAGCTTCAGCTTGTCTACTGCACTGTTGAACTATGAGTTTCCATGTAGTGGTTAATTGTTAGTTCTCAGTGACGTAATCCTATCATGGCACTGGTTTTCATTTAATGCAACGTTATTCGTATCGTATCTATGGTGTGGATGTTTATTGCTTCAGAAGACTTGTTTCTTGCCAAACAATGATTATTTCCCGTTTATTGAAGGAAGAGAGATATGCTCAAGCGGTGAAAAATTTGGAGTTTGACAGACAACTTGGCCCTTATGCATTGGAACGGTATGGAGATTGGAAGCGCTTATCTAACTATATTACGAAGAATACCATTGAAAGTATTGGTGAGTACACTGCTTTTACTTTGTCTCTTAACGTTTTGACAATGAGAACTGAGGGGAGCATCTGCGCGAAAGATGTTGAAACCTTGGTTGAGTTGATTGTAAAAAAGATATGCATATTAATGCGGAATATAAACCCAATAAGCTGAAATGGAGCTTCAAAACTTCTGTTTGCACTCTGGTCAGCTTTACAGCTTCCTTGAGTTTTTTATGAAGGTTAACAGCTTCCTTGAGTTATCACTTATCAGCATATTAATATGTTCAGAGTATTTTGCTTCTCAATTTTGTTAAGTTGAGGGTGTTGGTTGGTGTAGATCAATGCTCCAAAACAAGATTTTCTCAAATCAACAAAAACATTATTCATTTACAAGCAGAAAAGTCAAGTTGCCTTTTCTGCTTAGTGGATGGGTAATTTTTTCTCATATGCTTATTTTTCCTTTTTTATTGAATAATTGTATGGTGGTTTTCACGATTTCTTGAACTTGTAATTTTTGTTTTCTTGTTCTCATCTCAAATCGCATCATGATTGATCATAGGATGCTGCAGAATCTAATGTGTGTTGTTTTCAAGTTAAAGAATGAAAAAGATTGATTGTAGGAAAAACAGAAAGATGAGTTTGAGAGTTGTTATAACAATCAAGTCTTAGAAAAAATCAAGTCTTTGAATGAGGGTTCGTTCCAGACCAGACATATAGAAAAGAGTTGATTCATGGGCATATGAGTAAAAGGAGAGTTTGTACTTTGTTGATGGTGCCACTCATCCCATGAATAACCCTTGTATCAATTGGATAAATAATCCCATCAAAAAAATGGAAATTAAAAATATGTACCAGATAAATAAGACTCTTGCAGCGTAAGCTAGATAGACAGGTATTAACTTTGGGAATGCGTGAGAGCAATGTCTCTCAGCCCTTGTGTTTTTGTGCAATATGATGGAGCCTGATTTGTGATGACACGTAATCCCATTAGTTATGCGCCTAGGGATCCCATTAGTTATGCGCCTAGGGATCCCATTGGTAATGGTATACCATTATTAATTCCATTAATTGTGGGATGCGATTTCCCATTCCTTGCTAATGTGAGATCCGCTACTTAGTTGAATTCATATTAAAATAAACAACAATATTGTGATCCTTTGGATTCTTTGACCAGACGAGTAGAACTGCTTCAGCTAGTGTGTTTCATGTCATAGATAATGGCTATAGAACCTGTGGGGGTTCTTCATCTCTGCCTGAGGAAATCAAAATGTGAGTCACTCTTCGCAATTCAATTTTTGGCTAGGCTGACAGCAGCTATTCTTACTTCTACCTCTGAGTATGTGTTTTTGTGTGTGGGGTCATTGCTCTGTCTTGTTCTCTTTGCAATATGCTTCAACAGTTCTATCATTTGGCAGAACCTATTGGAGGAGAAATCACAGTTATTTCTGAATCTGAGGTGGTTGAGAATGTTCCTAAGACAGCCATGGAGAAAGTCTTGGCTGAACAGTTGAAGAGTAGCAAGTTCTCGAAGCCTGTTGAGAAATCGCCTAGTAAAGGTTGTTATTACACCTCAATTCCTCGTGTTATCAAGCAAAAGGGAGCTTCAGGACCAGAGCTTACTAGCATGAATCTTGACAAGGTATTTGTCTCAAATCTGCATTATTTCTGTAAAATGACAGTATTTCTATTTTTTCCTTTTGCTTTTGAGAAGAACTTTAGCTTTTTCCTTCAATGCAGACACAAATATTGGAGACTATTCTGATGAAGCAACATGGTGGTTCAGACGATTCGCTTCTGGGAGAGTTACAATTTGCCTTTGTTGCATTTCTGGTATCAACCAGCGGTTTCACCTTTTCGTTGTTCTTATATTATTTATGTGATAAACCAACTTAATTAAGAGGACAGTTCTTGAAGTTTAATGTGTGAGCAATTTACAGATGGGACAGTCACTTGAAGCTTTTCTGCAGTGGAAGCTTTTAGTCAGCCTATTACTTGGCTGTACAGAAGCTGTAAGTATGCGTCAATCCCTCAGCATGTATGTGGCTAGCGAGATCTTCGTCTGTACTTCCATTTCTGGATGCAGTATGGACCTAAATAATACAATTCAAGTTTACCATCTTGTTCTCATTTGACAAAAAAAGGTTGGGAAGGAAATGGGACACTAGAGCCTATAAGAGGCTTTAAAGCTTAACTTTACATCTCTATCATGTGGGGAAAAAAACATCACTACCATTGCATAAAGGAAGATTTGCCTGTTACAATTAGGAAAGACTAGAGGTGATGGATCATCCCTTCCTTTTTCTTTTTTGTTGGTATTTTATGATAGAAGCTTGTGTAGTTGATTCCCTAATTTCTGTATGGTGGGAATCATGCTACTAATACGGCCTAAATACAATTGAGTTTTACAAGATTGTTCACTTGTCCTTTCAATTCTTTTGAAAGAATATGAACATATAGCCGTTTTAATCGCTTATCATCCGCCAACTGCAATAGAAGTTTGGATAAGGTCCACTTCTCCCACAAAAACATGATTTGAGAATGTTCAAGTTGCTGAAGGTAGTCATGTGATCCTATAAGGGAAGAAAATATGTGAGATTACTTGGACTTCTACTTTTTCATGGTAAACTTCGATTCCTGTAATTTAACAATGAGCTCTTTTGGTTTCTTAATTGTAACTTAAGATTATGGTGTATTTTTTGATAGAATATAGAACACTGTAGTTCCAAAATTTCACACTTCCCTTGATATCCTGAAACAAGACCAGAAAGATTTTGGATTCCGATGTTGAGAATTCCCTTTTAGTATCAATAGGTGATTTGTAACATCTTGATTTGCTGAGCTATTAATGACTATCTTCTTCAATGGGAGGTCCTTCTGCAAAGTCATATTCTGGGTATATAAAGGTTATGATACTATAAGTGTGCAAAGTAGTGCTGAACTTCTTGCATCTGATATTCCTATTTATTATAGTCAGCAAAATATACCACTGAACTTGATCTTTTAGCTATTATTTGCGCAAATAAAGTTGTGTTTCTGTAGAAACAGTATCTATCGACTCCTTCCCCCCACCCCCACCCCTCTTTTTGTTTCTTGTGATCAATGTGGATACTCAATTACGCTTTCAGATAAAAGTCTAAGTTATTTTTGACTATAATTTATCTTCATGCCCAGTTTATGTGAATTGCTTAAACAACCTACATCGTGGTCGTAGGTCTTCTTTCAAATTCATGTCTAGTTTAACCATTTATATCTTTGCAGCCTCTACACACAAGGACTCAGCTCTTCACCAAGGTAATTCTTAAATGTCATTTCTGTGCATGCTGTCATATAGAAAGGTATGTACCTTCCAGCTCTGAGGCGGGAAGCCTGGGCCTATGGAATAATCAGTTTAAGGTTTCACCTATTTTATCATTGCATTTCAACAACTCTGTCCAACATAAGGTAAAAATGAGAAAGTGTATAATTTAATATGCATGTTCAAAGCGAGAAATGCAATGCCTATGAGGTTTTTTCTTAGTTCACTTTATAAGGAATTCCTTTATTGTTAGAGAGATCTTATTGTAGTTTTGTAGAGGCATTTTAAGCAATGCGGGGTTTATGTGATTTTTCTTGCTCTTGTTAATGAACAAGAATAAACATGGACAGCGGTATGGTACTATACTTCTTGGTGTGAAGTTGGGCAAATGAACATAGTGGACCTGTGGTTGTATCGTGTTAAACTTTGTATGTAGCATCAATAACAACGTCGTTTTACATTTAATGTGTAAATTATGGTACCCTACTTTCTCTAGTACATCAGGTGAAGATCGGGAATAGTGGTAGTGTTTAATTTGTCTTTATGATATTTGATTAAATCCCATTGAAAATGGAATTGATGGTGTACATTGTTAGTTTTCCATGCAGCTCCATATTGCATACGTGCCAGTATGAAAAAGATGCCTTCTGTTTATTTTGAGTTTTTCATCCTTTTAGACTCTTAGATACTGACTAATGCAATCTTTATTTATCATCAGTTTGTGAAAGCAATATATTATCAGTTGAAAGTTGGATTTCAAAAGGATAGTAAGGATACTGGCAGGGCAGAGAAAGGTGCAATGACATTGTTGGATGAGTCTTTATTGTCTGCTGATAACTTCCTGTGTCACCTTTGTAAGGTAAGAATCCAGTTCACCTATCAGTGTATCTACTAAAGTGTAGGTAAAGCATCTCAAGGTCAAATCTCTGGTTTCTTTGGACAATAACATTCTTCGTTCAAGTAAAACTCTTTGACACATCTTGTAAGTGTTGTTTTTTTAATGGGGGATATCTGTGCCTGCTTCCTCACCTCAACTATTCCATTGAGTACTCGTCACCTAGCGGTTTATGCCTCTGCTGGGACTTGAACCCTGGTCACTCATGCTTTTAGTTTACTTCATTAACCACTAGCTTACACCCTTGGTTGCTTGTAATGTTTCACTATGACTGGTCAAGCACTTACACTACCTAGTAATATGGCTGTGGATGGTTTTACTTGGGATCACATATCTCGTGATTATGATAGTTTGGTTGAGCCATCTTTAATCCATTGATTTCAGGATTTCTTCTCATTGGTGCTTGATGCCCCCATGGTTGATGGAGACCTGCTGACTTGGGTATGCCTCCAGTGACTGATCCCTTTTGATTCTTTGAAATAAATTCAGATTTTCTTTTAGTGATCAAGTGCCTGTGAATAGAGTCAGAAGCATTCTTTATTATGGACTGTTGCATTGTAGTTTCTACTAGTGTCTTTTGCAAAACAAATATATGGATTTTATGGAAGGAGCAAAAGGGTGATGCCTTAACCCTACCCTTTTGCAAATCTGAGAACTGGCTGAAGAATCATCACCTAGGTTGTTAATCACATCTAACATACTTTTTCTGTGATTCTTGTAGTTGAAGTAGGGATTTATTTATGATGAATAAAGATCTGGTGAGAGCACTTAAAAGCATCTAGAGCATGAGAAGCTAACTTGGAGAAGGCGATGCTTTTTATATAGATTACTTTCAACTTGAATGAGAGTTACTTCTGTCCTTGTCACTTTGACCATGTCTCTAGCGATGTTGCTTGGATCCTCCAAAAATGCCACTGCGTTTGTGTTGGATCCTCCAACAGTAATGCATTTTTGGAGGATCCGACTCCGGGGTGTGCATTTTTGGAGGATCCAAGCAACATAGGTCTCCAGTGAAATCAACTGATGAATTTGGTATATTTCTTAAGCGGATCTAGATTGAAAGTTGTGAACCTTATAATTATTTGTAGAATTGACAAACAGGATGTCAACTTCACAACTCAATTTCATCATCAGGAAGCATGGGTGGCTCTAGGGTAAGGCCACTAAAGCTTATGCTTTAGGCCCCCAAGAGTCAGAGGCCCCCCAAACTTTTTCTATTACTTATACTTATTTATATTAGTAAAGTTTTTTTTAAATTAACAAAACATTAACATTTTATTTCAATACACTACATTAATTCTAGTTATCAAATATTTTATTAGTAGATATGAATATTTAAATAATTTAATTCGAAATTTTAAAATATTGGACAATGTTATACTGTGGAATACTTAAAAGAGAACTTAAAACCTGAAAGAAAATTTGTTAAGACCATATAATTTTTTCTTGGTTATCTAAATATTTCCTCACATCTTCTTAAATTTTGGCTTTAGGCCTCCGATTTCATTGAGCCGCCCTTGTCAGGAAGGATAATCGTATTTCTTTTTGTCCCTTTCCCTTTAGATTGTTGTATTTATGCCAAAGTTATGTGTTCTGTCCATGTGCATTTAGTATTCTATAAAAATCTCTTGTGCACTTCGATGCTCAAGTACTTTAGTACTATCTCATGGGAAGCACCAAGTATAATCCACCTTGTTCCTTTAGACATGCAATTCCAAATTTATTGAACAACTACTCGAAATGCAAGTAAAGGAGCTTTCCTTTTTAATTGCCTATCTGAAGTTGACAAATGGAGTGTTTTTCTTGTTTGAATGATAGACTAGAAAACTGAGAGAGCTGCTTGAGCAGACTCTTGGATGGGACTTCCAGCAGAACAGTGCAGTTGATGGAATGTACCTTGAAGAAGATGATGAGGTTTGTAAAAGTCAGATGCTAGTTTTCTCTTTTTCCTTTTTTGTTTTGGTTCTTCACGCTGAATAAGTCGTTCCACTTCTGCAGTTTGCTCCAATGGTGGAGATGCTAGATAATCCAGATCACACTGAAACACCGTCAACATGATAGGTGGAGATGCTGTATGTCCACATCACACTGAAACACCGTCAAATGTGGTTAAACTGTATGCCGATATTGATGTAGCATTTTCGGGCGAGCTGCTGTTGAAAGATTTTGATATAGTTGGCTAACCAAGGGCGGCTCTAGGGTAAGGCAGGTGAAGCCTTTGCTTTAGGCCCAAAAATACTTAAGGCTCAAAAATATGAAGTATAGTTATTAATAAATAAAAGATTTATATTTAAAAGATTTCAAATTTTAATATTTTAAATTTGGTATAGTTAGGGTTGAGTGAGTTAATATGATAAATTCTTTCTCTCATTAAATTAAATATTGTATTTACCTTCTCATCAATTCTATTTTTCTTCCTTTACGTGTAGCTTTTTTTCCTTCTTGTTTTACTTTAATTTCAACCAAATTCTCTAAATTAACTTCTTTTTTTGTCACATTTGGTTGATTCATACATCAGAAAGTAAGTTCATTTGTGTTTTTTTTAGCTAAGAAATCCTTGAGGCAAGGTTCAAAACTCGATAAATAATGAGCTTATCCCTTTATCATTTTCGCAGAAATATCATATTTTTGTATAGAGGAGAGTTCAATACCGTGACGTGCATTTAACTCACATGTTATGTGTTGCATTCTCACCACTAGATCAAAGCTACGTAGTTTTTTTGTCTTTCGAATTTTATGAAAGAAATTTAAGGGTCTTTTAATATATTTATTTTTAGGCTACTAGTTCCGTTGAGATCACTGCCCCAAATACATGTTGTTCAACCAGTTTAATTCACATTTTATAATTGCATGATATATTCAACGCCTTTAATGTTCTTGTCAATATTATTTTATCTTAATTAAGACTGTAAAATTTGATGAAAATGGCAAGGGTGGATGAATGGCTCAAGGGGAGGTTAATAAAGCTTTGATTTAGTCCATTAAAATTTTGATGCACCAAAAATTTTTAAAAGTGGGTATTATTATTTTATTTTACTTTAGACAATATTAAAGTTTACAGAAAAAATAAAAAAGTATAAAAATTTTGTAAAAAAGAAAGAAAGAAAGAATGTCTCCTCTTTAACAGTAAAAATGTGTTAGAACTTTGAATTAAACTACTTAAATTTTCATATTATTTTTTCTACTATAATATCAAAGGAAATATATTGTAAATACATGTCTAGTATCTTTTTTTTTTAAAAATTACTCTTTACTAATATAAATAATAATGTTATTATGTGAAGTTGAAGGCTTTATGTTACTTAAGAAGACTAGTTTCTCGGCATACACATTGCGTGTGTATCCCTTCTGAATAAATATAATTATTTTCAAAGATCACATAAATATAATTTTGAAAATTATGTTTGAGTTATAAAGAAAAAGTTGAAGACAAAAGTTTAAGTACAAAAAAATAATGATTGTTGGTAAATACTATCGGATAAGTCTTCAATCACTCTGAATCCATATACTCAACTTAAAATTTATTCAAGCTTTATATTTCATTGCTTCAATTTTATAAATTATCAAGCTTCTTTTTTCGATTTAGCAAGAACAAATAGTCCATGAAGATTTAGGTTTTCTGAATTGTCTAGGAAAGCTATCTCATTCTTAAATACTAAAACGATCAGGTAACTTACAAGGATGTCTTTTTGCCCCTCATGAGAAAATGCACAATATGCAAATTATCCTATATCTTTAATCTATTTGAAATATTATAAGAATTATTTCCAAGATATTAGAAAAGAAAAAAGCAGTGTCGGAAAATGAAATCTGGATGCATAGTTCTGTGCTTGGACATAGAAAGAAAGCTTTCACCAAAATGAAAAAAGAGTAGTTACAAAAGTACTCTATTTGTGTATTTATAAAAATATTCTATTTAGAGATTTTTATTTTATTGTATTTTTTTCTTTCATATACAGTAAGACCACTATATAACATCTTTATATAATAACCAATAGTTATAAGAGTCAAGTTTTACTCAGAACCGATTTTTATGTTATGTTATAATATATGTCATCTATAATAGCGCTTCACTATAACATCCAAAAAAGGGAACAAACGAGACAGTTATAGAGAGATTTGACTGTATTAGATTTCTTTTTACTATTTTATTTTCACTTAAAATGGTAATGTTTTTTGCACTAAAAAATAATAAATAGCTTGTTAATCGATTCACTTTTATATTACAACGATTTTTTCTTTTGTAGTTGTTTTTTAAATTAAGGATCACTTATATCATCTATTCTTGGATATAGTCCACGGTCCACCAATAAACATGTTCTTATAACTCCCTCCCTATAATAACTTCATCTTATTAAGTTCTTCAATTTATCACATGGGAAAAATCTATCTATCTATCTATCTATAAAGTTGGGAAAATAGAAGATGAGTTGACACCTCTCTTTGCCCAAGGATTCTGTTTACTCTCTCAATCCCCACCTTAATTACTCTAATTACTCTCTTCTCCCACTCCAATGTATTCTTTACTTTGTATTTATAAGAGCCAAACAAGACAAGGGGAGTTGGCCATTCTTTTGATATTCTATTTGATCTTTTCACTTTCCAATTCTAGCATTTTTTATTTCTTCTTAACATATTTTATTCTCTTGATTTAAACTCTTTATCTTCTTCAATTTCTATCACCTTATCGTTTGGCTTCTCATGTCACCTTATTAATAGTATTGTGATTTTTTTTTTTTTTTTTTGTCTAGGTGAAGGTGTTGTTTGAAGAAAATATTATATTTTGGATGATGGGAGTATGCAAACGACATTCTGGTGAAAACTTTTCATATGAAAGGTAAAATATATAAGATAGATATTTTTAACATATTTTTTCCTCCTCTGTGCAATATATACATAGTTATTCCAATTTCTAATTTGACATATGTTAGCTTGTAATTTTTCTATGAAAACAGAAGTAAATCAAGCCTAGAATAGTTGTGCAGTTGAAAAAAAAAATTATTTTGTGGAGAATGATTTATTGGAATACCTTTATGACCTCTGAATTTTAGCTTGCTAGAAACTGTTTTCCATTATTAATTCATTATTATTTGTTTTCTTAAGGTTAAGGATGGTCCAAAAGGATATTATACTGTAAACTGAGTTGTGTTTCTGCTAAAAATCTTTGTTGCCATTGATATGAAAATTCGTGTTAATGAGCCCTTCGTGAGAGTCTGGGGGTTTACTCTGAAAATTGTAGTAACTTTTTGCTTACTATGGAGTTGTTATCTTCATCTGCCTTGTGTTTGAGACTTGAGTCACTGTTGCACACATTTGTGTGTTGTGGATTTCGTTTTTCTGTAGTACATGAATATGTACTTCACTTGACATTTTTTTTGTTTGTGAAATTGGAAGATGTAAGTGTATATAACCAATAATAAGTTGGTTACATGAATTTTTTTTTGCTTTCTTTATATTTTTAGTTTTCATTTTTAGTTTCTTCAATTTGAATAAGAAAATAATACATACTTATATTTAAAAGTGAAAAAGTTTCTTAAAAATTCTTTTTATTTTAGAAAAGAGGTTTTATAATGAAATATGCAGTAAAATATTCTAATTTCAGTAAAAATATTACCTTTTTTATTTAATCAATATAAAAGAATTTAAAATTATATGCATATACAAGAAAATTATTATTTATTCTATCTCTGCTAAGTTTATAAAAATATTATTTCAAATTACTATCTTTATAACTGCGCGAGGCGTGATCAAATTCACTAGTATTTGATAATGATAACAATAAAAAGTTACTGACATGAGAAAAAAATGCGCCGTACGTTGAATATGGAGGAAAGTAACTTACATATCCAAGAAAAAATATTTTATGTACGATGGACTCCTCCATTGAATGCACAGTGTGTCCTTAAGCAATTTAATTCCCTCAGTGTTGCTCAAGGTATACGGATTAATTCCTCCCAGAATAGAACGAAATAACTATTCTGTGATAGCGGTACTTCAAATCACAGAACTTCAGCGAACTCAACAAGCAGAACAAATCATACTTGACACTTATGTTTATTTAGAAAATAATGCAACAATCTATATCTATATCTATATTATATTAAAAGCACGAATTCCATTAGCGAAATGTCGTTCGTCTTTTTTACCCTTTAAAAACTAATTTTACATTGGACAAAATTGTAATTTAATTATTTTACTAATATTTAAGATTTGAAATTAATTATATTCCTTGTTCTAAATCTTTCCTTATTTGAATTTTTATAGTATAGAAAGTCAGTAATATTTAGAGCTCTATAATTAATTAAAATTTAACTACCTTATTTGATTAGGAATTATCTAATTTAAGTCGGTACATTAAAGGGAAGAAATAGGAACGTCTGCTTTTTTTTTTTTGGGTTTTCAATCACATATGTGGAAGTCGAAAGGATGTGTTCATTCAGAAAGATGTTAAACTTGTGATTTTATTCTCTATGCATCAAGAATAAAGAATACTCTAATTTGTTTAACCTTCGCAAAAGTCGTAAGACAAGGATCAAGGAATCTGTTTTCTTCACATTGGTCCATATGTGTATGTGCAACTAGAACTCTATAAAGACTAAACAACGAGTTATCTTTTGATCAAAGGTATTATTTTTTTTCTATTTTTTCCACTGATGAATTGAGAATTATTAATTGTTATGATAGTGGGAACTCCCTTTTGATTTTTGTTATGGTAATTTTATATACTGAGTAAGTAAAAATTCTTTGGTCTACTGTAAATAAGCACCGCCACATCCCACAAATATTCTTAGGAATATTTGACATAAATAACTCTTTAATGCTTCTATTAAGTTGTTGTTTGCATCTTACTTTTCCTTTAAATACTCTTTTTATATAAGCTACTTGTGAATTTGCTGCCACAAAATAAATTAATGAATATAAAAAAGTCCTTTATAATTTTAATTCTATAATTTGAGAAAATTACAGTACATACATATACACACACCCACTATATTGGTACTTTATAAAGTTTTTTGTTGTTTATGATAAACCAAAAAAAAAAAGAGAATAAGATAAAGGGAGGAAATTAAAAACATGAAAACGAAGAAGAAGTTACAAATCCAATTTTTTTGACACACTACGTAAAAAGAAGAAAGAAATGTACGATTCTTTTCTTTCATTTTTCCCTTTTATTTCTCTTTCCTTCTTTTCTTCTTTTTCTCCCTCTAAGTTATGTTTTCCTCCCTCACTAAGATAAACTCCTTTTTTGTTCTCCTAATTTATTTTTGTAACAGACATATAAATAATTGTGCAAACTACACTATTCCATATAAATATACATGCGCAGTTTCTATATTGATATTTTTCAAAATTTCTTGTATTTATGATTAAAAGAATAAGAAAGAGGGAGGAAATTAAAAGCATGGAAAAGCAGAAGGAAGACACAAATCCAATTTTTTGACACATTACAAAGAAGAAAGAAATGTAAGAATTTTTTCTTTTCTTTTTTTCCCTTTTGTTTCTCTTCCTTATTTTCTTCTTTTTCTCCCTCTAACTTACGTTTTCTGCCATCAGTAAGATAAACTCATTTTTTGTTCTCCTAATTTGCCTTTGTAACAAACATCTGAATATATAAATCTGCAAACTACACTATTCCATATAAATACCCATGCACAGTCTTTAGAAAGGTGAGATTATCATTAAATATAACCAATTGAAAAAGAAAGATTATACATGACCAACATCCGCCAAGATTTCATGCTGTAAATATCTCTCCTGAATCAAAAATAACAAAATATGTTAGGATATTGCCACAAAAGAGAGATTGACGTTAAAACTGACCAATTAAAAAGAAAAAATTACACATAACCAACATGCGCCAAAACTTAAAACTACAGATATGTCTTCTGGACCTGAAAAATCAAGAATGTTAGGATATATTTTTGAAAATCTGTGCAATTAAGAGTGCTATCCTATAAAACTATAACAATTTTTAAGACATATGCAATCATGGAAATGAGGACAAAGAAAGTGAGTGAAAATAAAAAGTATAGAGGGAGAAGTGGGTGCTGGGGAGTAATATATAAAGATGATTAATTACTAATTAAAAGACAACCACATTAAAATGTGAGTGAAGGAAGAAAATAAATGCATGTTTAAATGAGGAAGGAGAATGAAACTAATAAGAAGGAGAGGAGACGTTAGGATAGCACAAGCGTTTCTGAAAAGAGTATAAATAGTAATTAAGAGGAAAGAAATTAATGACATATTAGACTATTAAAAATAAAATAAATGAAAAAATGAGGGGGGAAAAGTAAAAAAAAAAGGAGAAAAAGGTAAATATAATCCTTGGCCAAAGAGAGGTGCCAAGTCATTTTTTTTCCCTCAATTATATTTATATATAGATATAGATTTGTTAGTAGTTCTTTTTAGCTTTCCTGAATTTCAAGATAATCAATTCATACTTGCATGTATTCACTCTTTATTCCGTTGAGATTTAGGATGAAAGAACCATTCTAAGCTTTTGCTTATTAAAAATGGTCGCTTCCTTTATTTACATGGTAGATGACAAAAAAAATCACAATAAGATAGAAGATAATTTTCTTAGCTTTATCTTCAACAACATCTACATTTACATTATTAAAAGTACGAAGGTCCATAGCAATATATCGTTCGCCTTTTTTAACCTTAAAAAATATAAGTTCATATTAGACAAAATAGTAATTTAAGTTATTTTTTTAATATTTAGGATTTTAAAATCAACTAAAATTATATTTATTAAATTTTCTTTATTTGAACTAGGTATAAAATTCTAATCTTATTTTAAAATTAATTTTTGAATAACTTGATTTTCATACATTATAAAAATTCTAAAAAGACTTCCGTAAAAGAAAGATTGAAACATACATGTGAAAAGAGGAAAACATACTAATTTGATAAAATACGTGCAGATAAATAGACTTACAAATGCATGAGCAATTGCTCTAGGGATTAATCAACAAATAAATTTTACGATAGAGTTAATGTATGGAATATAATTTAGGTTAAGATGCAAAACTCTACTAAGAACAAATCATGTAAAATTCATTAATCTGTCTACGTACTTGCAATTAGATTTGATTTTACATTTGAAAAAAATAGTATTTTTTTCAATATTTAAGGTTTTAAAATGAAAATAAAATATAGCTTAGCAGATTGTTTCTTATTTAAATTATACGCAAGAATCACTTAAATTTTAGTTTTATAAATTCGTTTCTCATTTGAACACTTTAAAAATAAAGTTTTTCTTAGCTAAAATATCAACTTGCTTATTATTATTTGAACAAATATGTAGGATCTTCTAACGTTTAATACTTAAATATTAATTAATATTTCATCTTATATAAACTTTTTTATTTGAACACATTGAAAATAAAAATTTTATTCCACAAAAATATAAATACATTTCAATATTCAAAATTTGAGATGATTTAAACTAAAAGTTTCAGAAATAATATTTATTTAATTATAATATTATAGAAGTATAAAATTCCAATACAAAATATTTATTATCGACAAAATATGATTGAAATCAATTCGAGAAAAGGACAAGGAATGAAAGTAAAGAGCGTGATACAATTTTAAACTTTTAAACTCTTTTGTTATAAAAGTAGCTTAACTTCATTCTCTACATAAATATCTATTTTAGAATCTTGATAAATTAAAAGTAAATATTGTTTTCCTTATTTTCCAGAAAAGTAAAAAACTAATTGATTCATTACATGATTGTAATTAGCATAAAGTTTTTATACTTTGTTCTATATCAACTGGAAGAGTACGCTCTTAATTTTGTTAAACGATTGTCCAAAATTTACAATTAATATTGAAATCTTTATTATTTCCTTATATTCATTACTTGCCTTTTTAAATTAATAAGAATTAATTATCTGCTATATAATAAAATTATGAACGTAGCATTTATGAAGAGATGTTAGGTGAATACAACAACATAAGATATTTTCTTCTTGTATATGTTTAATAATGATTGACGTGATGCACACGTGCAACACACGTACACTAATACTAGTATAGAAAAAAGAGGAGAAAAATTTCAGATTTTCCTTCTCTGAAAATTATTCTATCCTTGATTCCGAATCTTTGTATTTTTATCATGTTGTACGGAAACAATATAATTTTCAGCAGTTCTTAGTTTCTTTGATTAGAAAATTAGTCAGGCCTCTGTAGCAAATAAATTCAGCCTTCACCATATCTTTTAATCGCATACTTGGACCGTTTCTTTAGTTATCTTTGTCTTTTCCCAACTTTTCAGTTTTTTTTTTTTTCAAATTATTTCCTTTGTTTTATTTTGAAAAAATCCAACAGTCATTTCCTAATTCAAATGAGAAGTTTTATTTTAATTTTTAAGTAAGGTAATTAGATTATTAAAAAGGGTATTTTAGTAATTTAACTTTTTAGTTAAGGGCTTCTCACTTTTATAATAATATAGATTATACTATTAATAACAAGTATGAAAAAAATGGCAACACTATATCTTTTGCATATGCGTGTGTATACATATATGAATTCTAATATATAAAAAAAGCAAAAATCTCTATTAAAATTTGGCTTTAGACCATTAATTTTATTGAGTCGCCCTAGAGGCTAACAAGCACCACCTCCCACTTATGTGAAAGCTTCTAGATCAACATTAATGGTGCAATATATCTAGTCAGAAACCTGAAACTAAATGGGGAATCAGAATGGTGTTTTGATGCTTTACAGAAGTATGATTAATTCTATCAAAATTATTGAGATCATTGAACGTCATTAATTTTGCCTGGTCTAATATCGTCATAGAATTAATAGAGTTGGTAACTGTTAATCCATATATGACTGCTGAAAGACAAACTAATTATCACACGTCAAGATAAGATTATTAATAAATCTAATTAGGATTCTTTAAACGGACAATTCAATGGGGTTGACTGATGCCTTTCTTAGATTGGACAATTTTGACTAGTGAAGATATTTTGTTGATTGCTCATATGCCAGGAATTATATAAGTGGCTAAATTCTAGAACTCAAATCTTTCATATAGTAAATTTGCTCAGTCTCTTGGCTTTCAATTGTATAACATTATTAAGCAGGGCAATCAAAGTAGAAATTATGTGACAAGTAAATTGAAAAAATACAAAACATAGAAGATTCAAGTAGTATCCAAATAACTCGGACGACAAGTATTATATATTTGACTCTTCCTAAGACACGTTAACGTTGATAGAGAACATACATTATTTCCTTGATAGAAGTGTTTACCTTTATATGGTGATATTTTCATTGTAGGTTGTTTGAACATGTCACGATCCAATTTTCCTTATAGGCCGTGATGATGCTTAATATTGCCACTAGACAAGCCAACGGTAAACTAGCCACATATTTATTCTTTTTAATAAATTCAAAATAGTTGATTTTTATTTATTAAGTAAATGAGAAGTGGAAAAATTTAATAAAGTAACGCGTAAGCTAATAAAAGAGCAAATATGGTAGAATAAATACTCAAAAGCCATAAAGTATCTACTAGCATGTTTTCAAGACCCGTTTTCACAAGTGTATGAGCAACTGATAGAATATACAAAACACCTATGCTACTGTCTGAAATAAGATAGACAAAAAGTAAATACAAAAGAGAGATTGCGAGTGCTGCAGAACGGCTCAGAAAATAGCTCACCACTATGCCTCAGCGTAACGGGGGTGCGCGCCTGGATGACTGTCAGATGCACCCGCTTCAGATCCTGCATGATTATTGCAGAAGTGTAGCGTGAGTACATTAACAACATATACCCAGCAAGTATCCAGTCTAACCTCGAAGAAGTAATGACGTGAAACCAACATCGACACTTACTATGGGCCAAGATATAAAATACAAAAATTCTAAATAGGCAAGGAATATGCGAATAATGATAATAACACAATAGTGAGCAGTGAATAAATGATTCTTTAACTGAACTAACACATACTAACTCCAACAATTTCGGGCCAATAAATAAATTATAACCTCTCAAGTCATAATATGATATCAAGTGTAATCGGGCTCCAAGCATATTCACGCACGATTTATGCCGAGGTCGTATGTCCCAATCCAGAATAATGTGTACATTGCCGAGGGTCGAGCGGCACGAACCATAGATGCATCTATTATACTGCCGAGGCGTTCGACCCACTCCACAAGAAGAGAGAATACTCTATGAACATCCGATTTAAAACATATTGCAAAACTAGTATACAAGGGGGCACAATTTCAATTAACGGTCAAGTAACCCGCCAAAACTCAAAGAAAGTAAAATTCGGTCTTTACGAATCCTTTATCAAGTTTCAATATAATTTAGGCACTTAAATTAACAAGTAGAGTGCAAACAATACAAGTATTTCATGATTTGTGTCCTAAAACTACCCAGATTTAAGCATGATTAGTATCTACAAACGGACTCTCGTCACCTCGTGCGTACATAGCCGCCACAATTAGAAGCAAATAGTAATTGAAAACACTATTAAAAATTCGGCAAAAACCGATCAAGGTTGGTCAGTAAAAAAACCAGCCAAAAAACCGACCAAAGTTGGTCGATTTTTCAAAAAAAATATTTTTAATTTTTTTTTACGAAACCGACCAACTTTGGTATTTTCTTTGGTGCAAAAATGCGGGAACCTATTTTTGAGTCCCGCAAAATTTATTTTTCAAGAAACCGACCAACTTTGGTCGGTTTTTCTTTTAAAATAAATTAAAATTGATATTAAAAAACCGACCAAAATCAGTCGGTTAATTCGGCCGGTCATTTTAAAAAACTATCCAACTTTGGTCGGTAATTTTAATTTTTAATAAAACTGACCAACTTTGGTTGGTTATTTTCGAGCGAAAATATAATTAAAGAGTATAAATAAAATAAAAGACTGTATTAAAATAAAATGCATCAATGGTCTAGTAGTAGAATAGTATCCCGCTACAGTACAGACCCTGGTTCGATTCCCAGATGGTGCATTTTTTAATTGCATAATTAAAATACCGAAAAAAATTGGTCGGTGTTTCTGGCAATTTTTTTTGGAATTCAATTAACCGACCAAAGTTTGGTCTGTAATTTTTGACTAACTTTGGTCGGTATGCCCTTCCGACCTTTAAAATACTGTCCACACGTAAATGGTCGCGTTTTGGACGGTTATTGTCCATTACCGGCCAACTTTAGTCGGTCTTTTTGGACGGTTTTTCCCGAATTTCTAGTAGTGAAACACCTATAGGGTAAATTCCCTCTTACAAGGTTAGGCAAGAGATTTATCTCATCTCAAAGCTCACTTTCCGGCCTATGAATTCACTCTAATGTCTCAACTTGGTGTCAAAAAATCCGAAACTAGCCAAATATTATATAAATTAATCAATATACACTCACAAGTTCATAATTTAACTATTAGAGTAATTACCCAACCCAAATTGGAAGATTCTTAAAATTCACCTTGGGGCCCATGTGCCCGGATTCCGCAAATTTTTGAAGAGAAATGTTATCCATAACCTCACGAACTCAAATATATAATTTCTCCCCAATTCCATAATCATTTTCGTGGTTAAATATCATTTTTATCAAAACCTAGGTGATAGGTTTTCAATGTCTTTGCCTGATGCTTCTTATGTTTTGATGATCTAACAAACTTGTTGTAAAGAACCAGATAGAGAACCTGGCCCACATGGTATACATTTCAACTGACCTGGTCCAAGTCTGAAAATCAGCAAATAAATGAACGACCACATGGAGGAACACAACAGGGACCTGGTGACCTTGTCCCTTAGGGTTCTCCGACACAAGTACAAGCCAGTGACTGTTCGCAATCGTTATAAAGAGGAACACAACAGGGACCTGGTCCCTTAGGGTTCTCTGACAGAAGTATAGGTCAACTGTACAGCTGAAACGTAGCAGCATAAACTGACCATCTCGCAACTGTTACAGAAGAGGAACACAACTAGGACCTGGTCCGTTAGTGTTCTCTGACAGAAGTACAAGTCAACTATCCAGCTGGAACGCAACTGCACAGAAGTGGCTGTGCAGACAGTACAACAGTCACTTCTCATTGGGAAGAAGCGTGTACCAAGAATTGACACCACTATCTATTGTGATGTCTTTTGTGATATAACATCCTGGTGCAAGGCACAACATCTTTTGTGCATTCAGTGATATTCTCCCAAGCATAACAGTGTTTATCCGGCATTGAAGTCACTGGTGTGTCAAGAACAAGAAGACAACTCCACTAAGGATTAGTTTGTTATTGAGTTTATGTACATCCATAGTTGAGTTGTAATCTTGTCATTTGTTCTTCATTGTATTTCCTAGTTTGCTTTTTTAGAAGCTTTGTCTTAGGAAAAAAACAAAAATCCATAAACTTCCGAGTTTATGTTGTGACTAGGAATAGTCATAAGTTTAAAGCCTTTGTAACTAGGAAAGTTATAAAGTGGCTTGTGGTGATAGCATCACAAGTCAGTTGAAGTCTTTGTAATAGAGTTATTGCAAAGTGGCTTGTAATAGGGAGATTGCAAGCTACAAGATCAGGTCGTGGTTTTTTGATCCCCTTGTGTGGGATTTTTCCACGTAAAAATCCCTTGTCTTCTTTACTTTCAGTTTCCATAAGATTTCTTAGCATTATCTCATATAGGACCAGGTACTCTACAATTTGGTGGACTCATATAAACTATCAATTGGTATCAAAGCGGGTTCTTTCTAAAAGGTTAATACCTAGAAAAGATCTCAATGGATGCTCCACCCAACTTTGAGGAAGGACAATCAACCTACAGACCTCCCAAATTCAACGGTCAGTACTATGGTTGGTTGGAAGACCCACATGCATGATTTTATGATGGCAGAAGACTCAAAACTGTGGGACATTATTTGTGATGGTCCATATGTCCCTATGAAGAAGCTTGAAGAAACAGGACCAATGGTGCCGAAAGGCAGAAAAGAGTATAGCGACATTGACAGAAAAGCTGTAGAAAAGAACTATCGTGCCAAAAAAATCTTGATGTGTGGCATAGGACCTGATGAGTACAACAGAGTCTCAGCTTGTGACACTGCCAAATAAATATAGGAAGCGTTGCAAACAACACACGAAGGAACTACTCAGGTCAAACAGTCCAAGATTGACATGCTCACCACGGAATATGAGCTCTTTAGGATGAAGGATGAAAAATCTATACAAGATATGCACACAAGATTCACCTCCATCATAAATGAGCTTCATTCACTTGGAGATGTCATTCCCAGAAACAAGCTTGTAAGGAAAATCCTCAGTGTTCTACCTGGTTCTTGGGAAAGTAAGGTAAATGTCATCACTGAAGCTAAAGATCTACAAAATCTGACCATGGATGAGTTGATTGGTAATCTGAAGACATGCGACATGAAAAGAAAGAAAGACAGTGAAGGAAGAGAGCCTAAGAAGGAAAAGAACCTGGTACTCAAAGCTGAAAGCAGTGACTCAAGTGATGAAGATAGTGACATGGCCTATCTTACTAAGAGATTTCAAAAGATGGTTCGATGAAATGGTGGTATACCAAAGTGGGGCAGTTCAAGTAAAGCAAGGAACAACAATCTCTCTCACAGATGTGGAAAGTCAGGGCATTTCATCAAAGACTGCCCACTCGCGAAACAGGAGCAATACAAGCAAAATCTTGACAAAGCAGCAAAAAGGAACCTGGTTCCAAACAAACGATTCAATCGAAAAGGTACTGCTGACAATATTGTTAAGAAGGCTCTTGCTACTTGGGGAGACTCCTCTAGTGAATCCGAAACGGAACCAGATGCAGAAAATAGTTCCATGATGGCAGTGGAAACTGAAGCAACGAAGTATGATTCACTGTTCGCGATGATGGCTCAGTCTGATGATAATGAAGAAGATGAAGACGATGAGGTAAACTTCAGGGATGTTCAGAGAAATCTGAAATCCTACTCTTCTAAGAAGCTAAGGTCGTTAGCTAATGTCCTAATTGATGCCTATTACAGCCTTGTTAATGATAAGGAGATCCTGACCATAGAATTAGGAGAGGCCGAACAATCTAGAGATGATCTGGTGGTCTGCGTAGTGGACCTAAATGAGACCATATCTAATCTTGAAAAATAAAATGAAGCCTTGAATGAAAGAGTAACTAGTGTGGAAAATGAGAGAGACCGCCTGATGGTAGTAGTTGTTGATCTAAAAGAAACAATAGAAGGTCTTAGCAATGAGAGACACACCTTAGAAGGAAAAATTGCAACTACTGAAGAAGAGAGGGATAACCTTTTAGTGATATGCACCGATCTAGAGGAAACCATTGAGGAACTCAATAGAGAACATAGGAATGTGAGTCTTGGGAAATGAAAGGAAGTAGCGAGTGAGACACACATCATGCTTGAAAAGGAATTAACTGTTGTGAAAACTAGTCTATGTAGTGAACTCGAGAAGAATCAACAACTTCAAGCTGAATTTGAGAAAGTAAGAACTGATCTTGAGAATCCCTGAAGTGGACCTGGTCCTCAGATGTTGTCACTGCCATGTATCTTAACAATAGTGGAAACAGGCAGGGCATCGGGTTCCAAAGGGAGAAAACTCCTTACAACCCTCACAGCAAGTATGTCAATGTACCTGATAACTGGCTATGTACCCACTGTGGGAACAACATGCATTTTAAAGAAAATTGTCAGGCCAGGGTTCAGTCTTTTCAGAAAAACAAGGTGTTTACTGATAAAGTGACTACTAACAAGGGACCAGTTACCGCTCGCAAGAAGCGGATGTTGCCTGCATGGACTAGGAAAGCCCTTATTCATACTTTCTATCATAACAAGGGACCCAAACTAGTTTGGATTCCTAAGTCTAACCTTTGATTTGCATGAGCAGGGAACAGTGAGAGGAAGCGGACTGCGATGGACTATGGACTGTGGATGCTCAAAGCACATGACTGAAACACATCATGAAATTCTTCTCACTAAAAGCCCCGCAGGAAGGAAATGTATCCTTAAAAAGAAAGGAGAGGGTACATTCTCAGTTGGAAAGTTTTTTTTGCACTCAGTTGTGAACGTGTACTATGTGAATGGCCTAAAGTACATGTACCAATCTGATAACTGACCAAGTGGTCTCAGTGGACAAAGGAAACGGGAACATCCACTCGGTCGACTATGAATCTCCAAAAACTGGTGGTATGAGATGGGTGAAGTCGGAAATTTTGGCATGAGAGATTGGTGTATGCAACCCTCTCACCTCCGAATAAAGTACCTCAGAAGGACCTGGTGTGTGGTCTGCCAAACTCAAGAGTCACCTGGACATGGGTTCACAAAGCAAAGGAGGAGACTCTCGACGTGTTAATGGCTCTTGTCAAAAGATTCAAGTGAAAGCAAAAAATAGGGGATCACGCACAACTTCTCTACACCAAGGACTCCACAACAAGATGGTATTTCTAAATAAAAGAACGAAATTGGAAAATGCGGCATGGACTGCCAAATGGAAGAAAATACCTTCTTGACTAGAAAATGCCATGCTCTCGATAACTGGAAGGACCAGCTTGGGAAGTTCAATGCAAAAGGCAAATGAAGAAATCCTTCTGGGATACTCTCCACAAAGCAAAGGCCACAAAGTCTACAACAAGGGCACACTAAGTGGAAGGAAGTGCTCATGGGGTATTTAACAAGACATCTTCCTCTAACCAAGGAAGAAACGGTGATGATTGATAACTAGGGATTTTGGCGCATTTTATACTCCTTCTTGCTTATGCTTTGTTTATAAATTCAAACAAAATAGTCCCAAAAGGCTCATAAGTTGTGCTTGATTACAAGTTTGATCAATAAAGTGACAAGATGTCAAAGAGCAGCTCAAAAGGAGTGAAACTGGCACAAGTACTAAAGACAAGACAAACTCAGGAAAAACAGGCCTAGTGCGGCCGCACTACACTTTGTGTGGTCAGCAATAGGGAGGTTCAGAGAGCTGGTACTTCAGGCATTAAGGCAGTGCGGCCGCAGAAGGTTTTGTGTAGTCTGCACTGAAGGCAATGTGGCCGCACTACCATTCTGTGCGGTCCGCAGAGCCAAGGTTCAGAAAGGGTGAAGTTGGAGCTTTCAAGCCTGTGCGATCCGCGGTCCAGTTTGTGCGGACCGCACTAGAAGCCTCCATGACCGCGGTCCATTCTGTGCAGTCCACGGAGCCTGAGTTCAGAGAGCCAAGTTTTCAAGTTCAAGAGCCTAGTGCGGCCGCACTGACCCCGCAGGGGCATTTTTATCCAGTTTTTCTAGCTTAGTATAAATAGAATCTTTTTCCATTTTTAGGGCATCAGACATTTTAGAATAGCTGCTGCGCTCGTGGGAACATATCTTGTAGCCATTTTGGGCGTTTTTACTTACTTTTTATCATTGATTTTTTGTATTTAGCTTAGCAATTAATTAATATGTGTTCATCTTCATCTATTTCTCTATTTTTCTCTTCAAGTATGAGTAGCTAGACCCATTAGCTAGGGTTGTGGCTCAACCCTAGTGTGGGTAATTGATGGGTGTTGCAATTTAGGGCTAGATTGACTATGGGTGTTTGCTATTTGGGTCAATTTCATGGTTTAATTACTGAATTAGTGGTTGCAAACACTAGTTTGTGCTAAGTTGACTTGGGCTTTTCTTGAGAAAGAGAGCCTAAGTGTCCGAAATTGATCCAACAAGGAATTGGGATGGACTCAAGAGAATTGATAGTCCCAATTAAAGGGTTAAACCTCGAGAGAGTAATACCCGACTTGAACCCTATTTGCTTGAGCAAATATGCATACCCAATTGGTCTTGAGAAAGTCAATTGGGCAAAATCATTCTTTCTGCCGAGAGGTGTTAGAGTGGGTAATATCGAGCAACGTTTATAACATATTCCCCAATCATGTCAATCGTGGTTTAGACGTAATTACCCATCAATTGGCTACCTAGGTAAAAGTCACTACCCTAGTGCCTTTTAGAATATTTGAATGACTTGTAGCATTTTACTCTTAGCTTAATCTAGTTGCAATTATAATTTGTAGTTTGATAATAGTAGAATTATAAAAGAAAACCCAAAAATGAATAGCAGTGAATTTGGAACCAATACGTAATCCCAACCTAAATAGATACTCAACTCCCTTTTTAGCTCTCTGTGGAAATTGATCCCGACCCAAAATTGGGTAAAAGATATTGCGACCCTCTCTCACTACTTTTTAGTGGTGTGGAGTAGGCGGTGATCACTTTTTGGTGCCGTTACCGAGGAGCTACGGTTTTAGCTATCTATTTAGTTAGTTTTTTGTATTGTTCTTCTTTCCTTCTTTGTTACTTACTTGTTTGTATCACTACTCAGGTACAAATATGGATTTGAACAACGCTAATGACCCTCTTGGAAACGTGATTGCAGGGGAGGAGGTAGATGATGTTGAGCAAGATGAGCTGCCTCTTGTACCTCAAGGACAACGTAGAGGCCGCAATGCCAATGCTAATCTAAATGACAATATTCCAGACCCTCCTCCGCCACCTCCAAGAGTAGCTCCTAGAGTAGTTCCGAACCAGGGTTATGCAAGTGCTATTGTCCCACCTAGAATCCGAGCGGGCATCTTTCAGATAACCAATATGATGTTGACCTTACTTGAGCAGCGTGGGTACTTCACGAGCACTGCGGATCAAAATTCCTACAAACATCTCAAGGGGTTCGTAGATACATGCTGAGGGAGCAAACAAACGAATGTGTCTTAGGATGCTCTTAGGTTGAGACTTTTCCCATTCTCACTTCGGGGGAAGGCATTGATTGGCTTGAGAGACTCCCCAACCATTCCATCACAACTTGGGATGAGTTGGCGGATATATTCATTTCTAAATTCTTTTCACCCGGGCATATGGCGGCACTACGAGATGAGATATTGGCTTTCAAGCAAGAGCCCACGAAACCTTTGCATGAGATTAGGGAGCGGTATAGAATGATGGTGAAGGAATGCCCCAATAATGATGACCGACGCTATGATCCAACAAACTTTCTATCGGGGCATCAATACAACAAATCAATGCATAGTGAACCAACTTGCCGGGGGAAACTTTATGAAACTATCATATGATGAGGCATGTGATATACTTGATGAGATGGCTGACACTTCTTCTGCATGGCAAAGTAGAGCCAATGTATCTCAACCCAACCCTACAGTTATTCATTTGCACAAGGAATTACATGACCATGGGCAAGCTATAGCGGAGTTGACAACTACTATGAATCAATTGGCTAAGGCACAGTTACAACAAGTGCAAAATCCTCGCCAAGTGAATGCATGAAGGGTGTTAATATGCTTATCAACAAGAGAAGGCAAAGAAGGCAACAAAACCAAGGGAATTCTGAGCAATTTGATGATGCATGTGATGGTTTTCAAAATGATGGTTATGATGACCAAAGTGAAGAGGTTCAATATGTAAACAACTATCAAGGCCAACGGGGCAACTCTTCCAACCAACAACAGTGGAGACCTCAAGGCAATTGGGGCAATCAACAACAAAACAGTGGCAATTGGGGGAACAACAACCAAAACAACAACTGGGGTAATCAGAACAACAATCTAGGCAACCAAGGGAATTGGAATGGTAATAACAATAATTGGGATGTCAATAATAATCAAGGAGGATGGAACAATGGAAACCAAGGAAACCGAGGGCAATGCTTTCAAAGCCCCCCCAATATACCAACAACCGAACAATCCACCACTATTTCCATCTCAAGGTCCTAGTTCTTCGGGTAATGATATGGGCAGAATTGAAATGATGTTCGAGAAGATGATGAAGAGGAATGCGGATTCTGATGCACATTTAGCTTCTTACAACACCTCTATCCGAAACTTGGAGGTGCAATTAGGCCAAATCTCTTAGTCATTGAATACTCGCCCGAAGGGTGCTCTACCAAGTGATACGGTAGTGAATTCAAAGGGTAGGAACAATCATGTTATGGCAGTTACAACAAGAAGTGGGAGAGGCGGTGATGTGAATACCTCTAAGCAAAACCAAGTCGTGGATGATGATGTTGAGTTGCAAGATGACGAAGTCCCTTTGGTAGTTGAAGATGTGGTTGATGAAAATGTGAACAATGAAGTGAGGATTGATATTCAAGAAGTCTAGGTGGAAACTCAAAATGATGTGAACCCGTCTAGGGAACACATAATTGACATGCCGGATCTGGTTGTGCCAAAAGCCAAGGCTCCTTTACCAAGGCCACCTCCACCTTATCCTCAAAGGCTCGCGAAGTAGAAGAATGATAATCAGTTTAAAAAGTTCATTGATATGATGAAGAGCTTATCTATTAATGTACCGTTGGTGGAGGCACTTGAACAAATGCTGGGTTATGCAAAATTCATGAAAGACTTGGTTACAAAGAAGTGTTCTATGGATTGTGAAACTATAAAGATGACTCACCAAGTTAGTACTATAGTGCATTCAATGGCCCCAAAGCTTGAAGATCTCGGTGCTTTCACCATTCCCTGCACCATTGGGAGTGCGGATTTTGCCAAGGATCTATGAGACTTGGGAGCTAGTATCAATTTGATGCCCTACTCGATTTTCAAAACTTTGGGTATTGGGCAACCTAGGACAACTTCAATGAGACTCCAAATGGTGGATCGATCGATGAAGTGACCTTTGGGAATTATTGATGACGTGCTTATCCGAGTGGACAAATACATATTGCCGACCGACTTTATGATTTTGGATTGTGAGGTGGACTATGAGGTTCCTATTATCTTGGGAATGCCTTTCCTTGCAATGGGGAAGGCATTGGTTGATGTTGAAGCGGGTGAGCTCACTTTCCGAGTGGGTGATGAAAAGGTGGTCTTTCATGTGTGCAAATCTATGAAGCAGCCCAACAGTACCGAGGTGTGCTCTTTTGTTGACCTCGTCACAACAGTGATAATTGATGACACCAGTGCAATGATCAATGTGGAGGACCCATTGGAAGCCATATTTTTAAATCTTGATGTCAATGAGGATGCAAGCCGAGTGGAGTGTGTGAATGCTTTACATGGAATGGGCTCTTATTCTTATGAGCCTAGAAAATTGTCTTTGGATCTTGAAAATCGGACAACTCCACCAAAAAACCATCAATTGAGGAGCCACCGGTGTTGGAGTTTAAACCACTTCCTCCACACCTCAGGTATGAATTCTTAGGCTCAAATTCCACTTTACCAGTTATTCTTTATTCTTGCCTAACTAACATGCAGGTTGAGGCCACTTTGGTGGTGCTTCAAAAGCAGAAAAGGGCAATTGGATGGACTTTGGCTGACATTCGGAGAATAAGCCCCGCTTTCTGTATGCACAAAATTATCTTGGAGGATGATGCAAAGCCTTCCTTGGAGCATCAAAGAAGATTGAACGAGGAAATGCAAGAAGTGGTGAAGAAAGAAGTGATCAAGTGGTTGGATGCCATTGTTGTGTACCCCATTTCCGATAGCTTATGGACTTCTCCGGTGCAATGTGTACCTAAAAAGGGTGGTATGACTGTGGTAACAAATGACAACAATGAACTTATTCCCACTCGGACAGTTACCGTATGGAGGGTATGTATGGACTACCGAAAGCTAAACAAGGTGACCCGAAAGGATCATTTCCCATTGCCATTCCTTGACCAAATGCTTGATCGTCTTGCGGGGCGTGCTTTTTATTGCTTTTTGGATGGATACTCGGGGTATAATCAAATCTTGATTGCTCCGGAAGATCAGGAAAAGACCATATTCACTTGTCTGTATAGCACATTTGCTTTCTCTAGGATGTCGTTCGAGTTGTGTAATGCTCCGGCGACCTTCCAACGATGCATGGTGGCTATTTTCACCGATATGGTGGAAAATATCTTAGAGGTCTTCATGGATGATTTCAGTGTGGTTGGTGATTCCTTTGAAGAGTGTTTGAGAAATTTGGATAGAATATTAGCCCGATGTGAAGACACAAATATCGTGCTTAATTGGGAAAAATGTCACTTCATGGTGGAGGAAGGCATAGTATTGGGCCACAAGATTTCAAAGCGTGGAATTGAAGTTGACAAAGCCAAGATAGAGGTGATTTCAACGCTTCCTCCCCCATTTCCGTCAAAGGGGTGAGGAGTTTTCTTGGGCACGTAGGGTTCTACCGGAGGTTTATAAAAGATTTTTCAAAGGTGGTAAACCCCTTGTGCAAGCTACTAGAAAAGGATGCAAAGTTTGTATTCGATGAGGGATGTATGCAAGCATTTGAGCTTCTCAAGCTTAAGTTCACCACTACCCCAATCATTACCGCACCAAATTGGAGCTTACCTTTCGAGCTCATGTGTGACGCAAGTGACATTGCGGTTGGGGCTGTCTTGGGTCAAAAGGTTAACAAGATGTTTCATCCGGTGTACTATGCAAGCAAGACCATGAATGAGGCTCAAAGGAACTACACGGTTACCGAAAAAGAGTTGTTGGCCATAGTGTTTGCAATGGAAATGTTCTGACCGTATCTTATGGGGGCCAAGGTCATAGTGCACACCGATCATGCTGCCCTTAGGTACTTGTGTCGACGCCCCCTTTTCGCTAACCGTGGGGTCAGAAATCGGGTATACGACATTGGGAAGACAACTCTATTCCCTTTCGAGAATTAGATTTGGAAGTTGAAGAGTCGCCACCTAATGATTATAGTGCATTAGGACACTTTTTAGAAGAGTTTGAGTTGGAAAACTAGAGTTCGGGTAAGGGCTAGAAATTATCTCGAGGGGAAGGTGTTAGGCACCTCTCGAGATCCACTGGTGTGGTTCCCGGCCATGTTACAATTGTGACTTTACAAGTAAACAATCAAGGCTCAAATAAGGATTCGCATATAACATTGCAATCATGTCGAAAATTTTCGAAGGTAAGTAGAGAGGGCAGAAATTTATGAAAAACAAGATTTGAACAGTTTTACAAGAAGAGATGAAAGCAAATAAAGGGAGGGGGATCCTAAGTTTATAATTAATATGGATAAATTCAATGCAATACCCAGCAATCACTCCTCAGAAGAGGGGTCGCACGTGATATTAGCGCATCGGTCATCATATCCATATCTACCCTTCCATCCCGTTAAGGTGTTAAAGCGCGAAATGGCATCGTTACTTATTGCATGCTATTACCCGTCCCAATCCTATCAGTCCTGGAGGCATATGGGACTACTAATCCTAAAGGGGAAGGAGTTGGGGATTTTGCGGAGTTTTCAAAGGGATAAAAATCTAGGCGACAAGCAATAACAGATAGCAGTTAAAAGAGATACAAATAGCACTTAAGGCTCAAGTCGGCCTCCTCATTCAAAGCAGCAGATTATTTAGCATGACTTACAAATACTGGTTTGGTCTATATTAAACTTAACGTAGGAAGGGTGGCTAATTTATCACATATTTTTCAGATAAGAAGTCCGAATTAGGCCTGCCTGCTGGTTGTAATTATCAAAACTGATGCGACTATAAAATTTTACCCTAAGGCTTGCCTAGGCGTTAAACAGAACCTATAGGCATGATATCTATTAGTTTCGGAAATAAAGAAGTAAACTGATTGCAGAAGAAGAATTGTCAACTACAGGGACATAAGATCTGCAGGCGTTAAACATTATTGCTACTAATTTTAGGCTTATGAGCGAGTTGACGATTCAAGTTCAATCAACAACTCCTATAGATGCTTTCTAGGTGTTACTGATTTGAGCACTATTATTGCTTATGCAGGAATCCTATAGGCACGTTGTCTACATGCAATTGATTAGGTATTTAAATCCTATAATAGGTTTGCCTAATGACAGATGCAGAATGCAGAAAGTCCTATAGGCATGGTGTCTGTATGAAGATGCAGAATTTTAGAATCGGCTTACAGGCATGGCATCTGTTATGAAATTGTAGAAAACCCTATAGACATAGCATATATATGAGAATGCAGAAAATCCTATAAACATGGTATCTATATGAGAATGCAGAGTTTCAGTGATTTATAAAACGCAGAACTTTAGAAAAATAGTAATCCCTATGAACATGGTATCTACATGAGTGCAGAATTTCAGTGATTTATAAAATGTAGAACTTTAGAAAAATAGTAATCCCTATGAACATGGTATCTACCCCTTGCATGCATAGTCCCCTACCCTTTTCCACTAGCTTACCCCAAATATTTATTACAAGATTATTACAGACCAAAATGAATAAGAAAGAATATATCAGAAATTAAAGATTCCAACCAAGGAGAGCCTAATTCAGACCCCAGGTCTGAAATATGAAATAAACCAACTTCCAAAGATCAGATTCCAAAGCCTTCTCTTATCTGGGGTGTTTCAGAGATCCAAGGAGTTTCAGGAACTCCAGGCAGTGCTTACACCCCAAATATATTGTAGATTCAGATTATAGTGCAGTGTGGAAGGGCCAACCCTCAAATGTCCAAGTTTAGAGGGAACTCAAGGTCCCAAAGCAAGGCTCAAAAGAGAGGGGCAGAACTTAAGATTCTAGGAATAGGTGTAAGTTCACAAGGGGAATTAGGGAATGCTAAGGCAGACTGGCGGTCATGCCCAGCAATTAGGAGTGCTGGCACACCCCTGACCAGCCTGTCAACCAAGAATTAGAGAGTTAGGACCTATTGAAGGTCAGGTTTAGCCCTGGACAGCAACTTAGATGCTGCCAGGCTATACCTCAACTCAACATACCTAAGGGAATGTGGTATGGGAAATTGAAAGAGCCTAGGATCCAAAGGATCCAGTTTTAATCCATGGACAATAATTTTGTGTATTTCCATGTCTTAAACCACTGCTCAAGCACATAAAGGGGTATGGGGAATGGGATTTATTGCAGTAATAGATAGCAAGACATAAGCATACTATCATAGAAATTGAATTCTACAAAGCAGTAAAGTAGGCATAGACATAAAAACTTGTAAGTAAACACATTGGGGTTGATGCTAGAATCAAAACTAGGACGTACCAGTTTCAGGAAAACAAATGAAAGCAGAAGTCTTGAGAAAGCCAAAGTGCAGAAACTTTTAGAAGGGGTTGTGAGAATTAAGTGAAGCTCTGAAGTGTATTCCGTTAAGGTGAAAAGAAAAAGAGTCGAGTATTTATAGCTTGGAAAACAGGTAGAGAGTAAGGGAAGAATCATAGTAATTATGGAACTATGTATCAATTATAATCAATCAACATAAGAACTTCCTCAAACGCTAATGGACAGCAATCAGTTAAGGAAAGAGAATCAAGTAATTATCTTGCGTAAAGTAGGAAATTAGGGGTAAATACATAGGGGCTTAACTAAGGAAAGAAAATTTTAAAACATACGGTTAGCCCAAATAAGGCAAGAACACAGTAAATCAATTAGTACCTAGTAAATCAAGGAATCAGGGATTCGACATTACCAATGAACCAAGTCAGAAAGAGAGGAAAGATTAGGAAAATCAGTAGCAATCAATTAGACCTCTTAAAAGGGATTCTGAATCAATCACAAGTTGGAAAGCCCTTTTACAAAAAGGTTCATCACATATAAAGAACATACAGACACGTTATGTATGAAAGTAAAAATTGTCATGCCATTGTAAAATCAGTGGAAAATCCAGTAACAGAGTTTAGAAGAGTTTATCAAAAGGTCAGAATCATATGAAACTTCGAAATTGATCTAAAAGGGTTGGGTTTTTTGAAATAAGAACCCTAGTTTGGGCAAACCACAAACCAAAGATGAGGGGGCCAGCAGTTGAATCGAAACATGTTTAGAGGTTTCTGAAAAGAACTGAAACTTCTAACATGTTTCTCGTAGCAACAGAACTCATGAATAGCATGTAAATAAAATAGAAGAGTTCAAAGCAATAGAGTAAAGAAACTAATTCGAAGCATGATGAGAAAAAACTGATAAGAACAGTAGAAGGAAACATGCTTAAGAAGATCCTTTTAGAAGAGGCTTAAACAAAGTTCGGTAGAAGGAAAAAATAATAAGAGAACTTAAGAACACGATAGGAGAATACAGTAGGTGAAACATACCAGAACATGGTAGAAGAAAATAGTAGAACATAGTAGAAAAGCATACAAGGACATAGTGTAGAAAACACAATAGCAGATCATACAAAAACGGAATATAGAAAGCACGGTATAGGAACATACGTGGTAGAAGGAAAACATAAGAACACAGCAGAGGCAAATACATAAAAAAGAAAAGGAGAAGACAGTCAGATAAACACTTACGCATTTTCAGAAAACCCTAGATGGTAAAAGAGGCTTCGGAAAGTAATTTTTGAAAGAAAAGTTAAGGAAATCGTTTGAACACTCAAGTAGAGCATAGATACATAATAGATCTAAAAGAAAAATCGGGGAAGACCTCGACGGGTTAGGGTTTCAGAAGAACCCTAGCAAAAGCTTTGAAAAGGTCACCGATCTGAGTCGGAGAGGTCAGAATCAGGCTCAAAACACCATGGTATGCCGGAGCAAGGCCGGAAATGGCCAGAATCTTCGAATCGGTGAAGGTCTGAGTGAAGACCTTCGAGGTCTGGCCTCGAACCTTCGAGCATCAAGCATGCAAGAGCCGGAGGAGGTGAGTATAGGCTGTCCATGGCCTGAGAAGCCATGGACTCCGGTGAAAACACGATGGAACAAGGTAGGAGGAGGCTAGGGTTCCGAAGGAACTTGAGAGAGTTTTGGGATTCAGAGCCGGAGTCGTTGTGCAAATGGGGTTTGGGTTAGAGGGGTTAGGGGATTAAAAAAGGAAAGGGCGAATCAGGGCCGTTGATCAAAATGATCAACGACCAGGATTTAAAGAAAATCTGGACGGGTTTGAAATGGGTTAAGGGGTCGGGTAAAAATAAGAATTGGGTCGTCCGAATTTGGGTTTGAAATTGGGTCACTTTTAGGCTAGAATTGAAATGTAATAGGGCTATAATTGAAATGAACTGAGGCTACATGTTAAATAGCCAGTTTTACCCTTTTCATTTATAAAAAATAGCAAAATGATTTCAAAAACAAATTAAAAGCACTGAGATAATTAATAATATATAAACATTAATCTAAAAATGCTGAAAATGATTTTATGATTGCAAAATGCTATTAATCATAATATAGGCCATAATTGCAATTTTATGTAATTTAGCTTAAAAAATATCAAATGAATTTATAAAAATATGCAAAAATCACGTTAATTATATTTTGGTGTAAATATGAGGATGGAAATAAATTATTCACCGAAATGATAATTTTGAAAATAATTATTGGATTTTGTACTGTTAAAATAGACAATAAATTGGTTTTGAAAATCTCTAAAAATTTGGAAAAAATACAAAAATACTTGGGCATGCTTATATATGCATACACATGCTATTTTGAAAGTATTTTGAGTATAAAAAAGGATGAAAGAGTTGTCGGGTAAAGATAAGATGACCAATTTTGACCGGAAGAAATGATTTGCAAAGAATTCTGACCGAGCACTGGCTCTTGAGCTGCCTACATATCCCTGGTCTTACAGGAATCAGGCCATATGTAGTTTAGGGACCATTGACGGAATATGCCGATGGATATTTGAAACGGACGAACGCGTGTTTAGATTAAGAGTGGTTTTCTGAAGAATCGATAGGCCGCGGGAACCGGAGCAGGATCGCTCCTGCTGAGATGGCTGTTGATAGACGGTGTACCTGCAAATGAATAATACCAACATACATTGTGCATAAATTTAAACGTGATGCAAGTTCCCATCAGACCATGAATGTTGTCTTTGGATGGTTAGGATGACGTCCTCAGACCATAATGTCCTGGGCCATGAAGCGTATAATAAAGGATTCGCAGGCTATGAAATGATGTTCTCGGACTATGAGAGTGGTGCCTCTGAACCATGACGCCTTTGAATAATGATATGAAAAAGATAAAATGGGGTCCTCAGGCCATGGCATGGCGTTCTCGGGCTATGCAAATGGTACCTCCGAACAATGACGCCTTTGGACAATTTGGCGATCTTTCAGCCCATAAAATGCAGAAGGTGGTGATCTTTCAGCCGATGCAAGACGTAAATAAAAGGTGGCGATATTTCAGCCGATGCCAGAAAGATAAGGTGGCGATCTTTCAGCCGATGCAAGAAAATAAAGTGGCGATATTTCAGCCATGCAAGAAAATAAAGTGGCTATATTTTAACCATGCAAGAAAATAAAGTGGCGATATTTCAGCCATGCAAGAAAATAAAGTGGCGATATTTCAGCCATACAGGGTGGAGACAGAGCTTAGTCTCGGAAGGCAGAAAGGCAGCCTTATGCAGATGATGATGGAGGTAGAGCTTAACCTCGAAAGGCAGAAAAGTATCCTTATGCAAAATGCAGATGGAGACAATGCTTAGTCTCGAAAGGCAGAAAGGTAGCCTTATGCAGAATGCAGATAGAGACAGAGCTTAGTCTCGAAAGGCAGAAAGGTAGCCTTATGCAAAATGTAGATGGAGGTAGAGCTTAACCTCGAAAAGTAGAAAGGTAGCCTTATGCAAAATGCAGATGGAGACAGAGCTTAGTCTCGAAAGGCAGAAAGGTAGCCTTATGCAATGCAGGAAATGCAGATGGAGGTAGAGCTTAACCTCGGAAGGCAGAAAGGTAGCCTTATGCAAAATGCAGATGGAGACAGAGCTTAGTCTCGAAAGGCAAAAAAGTAGCCTTATGCGAAATGCAGATGGAGACAGGGCTTAGTCTCGGAAGGCAGAAAGGTAGCCTTATGCAAAAAATGCGAGTGGAGACAGAGCTTAGTCTCGAAAGGTAGAAAAGTAGCCTTATGCAATGTAGAGAAATGCAGATGGAGACAATGCTTAGTCTCGGAAGGCAGAAAGGTAGCCTTATGCAAATGATGATGGAGACAAAGCTTAGTCTCGAAAGGCAGAAAGGTAGCCTTATGCAGTGCAAGAATGTAAAAGGATGATTAGTAGTAAGATCTCTTAGCTGATAGCCGATTACGACAATATGACTGCTGGGGAAATTGTGTACGGATAGCAATTGCGGGCAAGTGATGATTCTGAGAAGTTGTATTCTAGGGAAAGTATGCGTACATAAATATACCTGACGATATTGCAAGTCGAGTGCCTGCATCCGAAGAAAATCATGAGTTCTGTAAGGGGAAAGGTTAGTTCATCTTCCTCGGGCTCTTGGCGTTGTGTGTCATTGGGGTAGCGTCGCTAAACAACAGCAATTCGGATAATAGCTATGCATGATTTAGTAAATATAACGTATATAATCGAAAATAGTTTTCTTTAGATGATCCAACGATTGCGACGTGGTTCAAGATATTGCAACCTCTCTTTCTCCGGAATTTTGAGGGTCCTCCTCAAAATTCTGCCCCAGTTTGCTGAGCGGACATTTCTGACGGCTATGCTAAATGACTAAAAAACATCTTTGGAATTTTGAGGGTCCTCCTCAAAATTCTGCCCCAGTTTGCTAGGCTGGCGCTTCTGGCGATGCATGAACTAAAATTAACTTCGGAATTTTGAGGGTCCTCCTCAAAATTCTGCCCCAGTTCCAATAGCGGGGGAAAATGGAATTTTTATTAAATTATGACCGAACCCTTAGGGCTGCCTACGTATCCCCTCTTAAACGGGAATCAGGTCAGGCATAGTTCAAATTACATAATTAAGGAAATCATAAGTGGTTACACATAATATCGTTTCACTGTATCTGAATTGATTGGCTTCGGCCAGACTTCTCCATCCATCTCTGCAAGAATAAGGGCTCCTCCAGTTAGAACCCGATGAACCATGTACGGACCTTGCCAATTGGGAGAGAACTTCCCCTTGGCTTCATCTTAATGTGGGAATATTTTCTTCAATTCCAGTTGCCCCGGTGTAAACTTCCTTGGCTTAACCTTTTTGTTGAAGGCTCTGGACATTCTATTATGATACAACTGACCGTGGCAAACCGCATTCATCCTTTTCCCATCTATAAGGGCTAACTGCTCGTAGCGACCTTTTACCCATTCTGCATCATCCAACTCTACTTCTTGTATGATCCTTAAGGAGGGAATTTCTACCTCGGCGAGGATGACCGCCTCTGTACCATAAACCAGCATGTAGGGAGTTGCTCCGGTCGATGTGCGGACTGTGGTACGGTATCCCATTAAGGCGAATGATAATTTCTCATGCCATTGTTTGTGCCTTTCGACCATCTTCCTTAGTATCTTCTTGATATTCTTGTTGGCTGCCTCCACAACTCCATTCATCTGAGGCCTGTAGGCTGTAGAGTTCTTGTGTTTGATCTTGAATGTTTCACACATTGCTTTCATCAAGTCGCTGTTGACATTGGAACCATTATCGGTGATGATTGATTCCGGAACTCCGAACCGACAAACAATGCGGTCGCGGACGAAACCCGCCACAACCTTTTTAGTGATCGCCTTGTATGATGCTGCTTCGACCCATTTGGTAAAATGATCGATTGCCACTAAGATGAACCTGTGCCCATTTGATGCGGCAGGCTCGATAGGTCCGATAACATCCATTTCCCAAGCGGCGAATGGCCATGGTGAGCTTGTTGTAGTAAGCTCGTTTGGAGGCGCCTTTATCATATCTGCATGTATCTGACAGCGATGGCATTTGCGAACATACTAGATACAGTCTGTTTCTATAGTCATCCAAAAATACCCTGCTTGGAGTATCTTCTTTGCTAAGACAAAACCATTCATGTGCGGCCCGCAGGTCCCTGCATGCACCTCGTCCAATAGCCTGGATGCTTCTTTTGCTTTGACACACCTTAGTAGACCCAAATCGGGAGTCCTCCTGTACAGGATTCCTCCACTGTGAAAAAAGTTGCTGGATAACCTACAAAGTGTGCGCTTCTGAGTAGCGTTGGCAAGTCTTGGATATTCCCCTGTTGTCAAATACTCCTTGATGTCATGGAACCATGGTTTTCCATCCGCTTCTTCCTCAACGTGGGCACAATAAGCTGGCTGATCATGAATCTTTACTGGGATGGGATTAATGAAATTTGTATCTGGATGCTGGATCATGGACGACAAAGTAGCTAATGCATCAGCAAACTCGTTCTGGACTCTAGGGACGTGCTGAAATTCTATCTTTGTAAACCTTTTCCTCAACTCATGTATATGATACAAGTAGGGAAGTATCTTAGAGTTTTTGGTTGCCCACTCTCCTCGAACTTGATGTATGAGCAAGTTTGAATCCCCGATCACTAGCAACTCCTGAACGTTCATGTCAATGGCCATTTTGAGCCCCAAGATGCAGGCTTCATATTCGGCCATATTATTGGTGCAAGGGAACCTGAGCTTGGCGGATACCGGGTAGTGCTGGCCGGTTTCTAATACTAGGACTGCTCCTATGCCAACTCCTTTGAAATTTGCAGCTCTGTCGAAAAACAACCTCCAACCATCATAGGATTCTGCAATATCTTCTCCTATGAAAGATACCACTTCATCGGGAAAATACGTTTTTAGGGGCTCGTATTCTCCGTCCATGGGATTCTCGGCGAGATGGTCCGCCAAGGCTTGCCCTTTGATTGATTTCTGGGTCACGTAAACAATGTCGAATTCACTTAGCAGGATCTTCCACTTGGCGAGTTTGCCAGTGGGCATGGGCTTCTGGAAGATATACTTCAGAGGGTCCATTCTGTATATGAGATAAGTAGTGTAAGCACAGAAGTAATTCCTCAACTTCTGCGCGACCCAAGTCAGAGCACAACAAGTGCATTATAAAAGAGAATACCGGGCCTCATATGATGTGAACTTCTTACTGAGATAGTAGATGGCTTGTTCCTTTCTCCCTGTTTCATCATGTTGTCCTAGAATACAACCGAATGCTCTATCCAATACTGCAAGGTAAAGCAATATGGGTTTTTCTGGCTTAGGCGGAACCAAGACCGGCGGTGTTGATAGGTATTACTTGATTCGGTCAAAAGCTTTCTGACAATCATCAGTCCATTTGGTAGCAGCATCCTTCTTCAACATTTTGAAGATAGGTTCACAAATGACCGTGGATTGAGCTATGAACCGGCTAATATAGTTGAGTCTTCCCAGGAAACTCATCACGTCCTTTTTGTTCTTTGGCGGCGACAATTCTTGGATAGCTTTGACCGTTGATGGATCCAATTCTATTCCTCGACGACTCACGATGAAACCCAATAACTTTCCAGCAGGAACCCCGAATGCACACTTGGCAGGATTCAGTTTCAGATTGTACCTCCTCATTCTGTTGAAGAATTTTCTTAGATCTGCCATGTGATCCTGGCTTTCTTGGATTTGATGATGATGTCATCCACATATACCTCGATCTTTTTGTGTATCATGTTATGAAATATGGTAGTCATGGCTCTCATGTAGGTAGCACCAGCGTTCTTCAAACCGAATGGCATCATTTTGTAACAGTACATTCCCCATAGCGTGATGAAAGTCATTTTCTCTGCATCTTCCTCATCCATCTGTATCTGATGATACCCAACGAAACAATCAACAAAAGATTGCAACTCATGCTTGGCGCAGTTGTCGATAAGAATGTGTATGTTAGGCAAGGGGAAGTCGTCTTTGGGACTGGCCCGATTAAGATCCCGGTAGTCAACACAGACTCTAACGTTCCCATCCTTTTTTGGCACGGGCACGATGTTGGCTAACCATGTCGGATACTCTACTACCCTGAGAACTTTGGCTTTGACTTGCTTGGTAACCTCTTCTTTGATTTTCAAACTCATGTCGGGTTTGAATTTCCTGAGCTTCTGCTTTACCGGCGGGCATGTTGGATCTGTTGGCAGTTTGTGAGCTACAATGGATATGCTGAGACCAGTCATATCATCATATGACCAAGCGAATATGTCTTCATATTCCTTTAGGAACTCCGTGTACTCTTTCTTTTCTGATGGTGACAGGTGAATACTGATGCGTGTTTCTTTGTCATTCCTTGTATCTCCCAGATTAACGACCTCAGTTTTGTCCAAGTTAGACTTAGGCCTATTTTCAAAATTCTCAACTCCTCTGACGACCTCTTCTAGTATATCATCCTCTTCTGGGTCCTTATCCGTTTGTTGCGTTGTCTCGTTGCAAGTTACGATCGTTGGTTCATCATCAAGACAAATAATAGTAATGCTGTGTAAAATAAAGTGAATGATAGAAAAATAATAAGAGCGAGATATATAATAAACTGAAATGCTTCAATTAAATTCATAATTGTTTTGAGTATCAGAGCTCTTTTCAGAATTAAAGACATTGCGGAAGTAAAACCAACTAGTAAAAAGTAAAATGTGATGCATGGTGCTTTTGTTTAGCCTTGCTACCCCGAAGCTTTCCAGGCCCTGGTGGTTCTGATTGACCAATTGCTGAGGCGATCTCCTCGGTTCACAACTTGTATAGAAGGGCCTTCCTCCCCTTCCTCCTCGAAAATAACATAGCAGTCCATATCATCATCCTCAGGAACAGATTCTTCACGGCTGCCAATGCTTCATCTTCCTCCGATCCATATATAGTATCTGCCGGCTGGAAAGTCTGCTCCAGGTGAGGTATCAAATGCTCTAGTGGGTAGTAGGGACCGCGCCATAGTGGCGACCAGTGATTGAACTCCTCCCAAGTGTACTCATACCCCAAACCAAATGTAGTGCCATATTTCTTCAGCTTGATGGGTTTGGTGATTCCCTGGAGGTTTTTGCCGAGTCCCTTTCCAGGTTTGTATCCACACCAATTCAGGATACTTTCAATCTTGTTATCCCACTATTTATCTTTGTCTACAGCATTGACTCTTTCAATGTGGTGGTATGTTTCTCCGCCTATCCTCCTTCTGCCTCTAATCATTGGGATGGTCTGGCGACTATATATGGGGTTGCTGCCATCGCCATGAATGATCACCTCTTGGTGATTCCATTCGAACTTCACTGCCTGATGCAGGGTCGATGCTACAGCTCCAGCGGCATAGATCCATGGTCGTCCCAACAACAAATTGTAGGATGCTGGGACATCTATCGCTTGAAAGTCAACGTCAAACCAGGTTGGCCCCATTTGCAAGCATAGGCTGATCTCTTCGATAGTAGACCTTTGGGACCTATCGAAGGCTTTGACATTGATGGCCCATCTTTGATCTCAAGCAGGCTCTTTCCCAATGTTCTAAGAGTTACCAATAGATAGATGTTGAGGCTGGAGCCTCCATCGATCAAGACTCTAGTGACGAAGTAATCCTCGTATTGCACGGTGATGTGTAGGGCCATGTTGTGACTCAGTCCTCCCAGCGGCAGTTCATCTTCGTGGAAGGTGATTTTGTGGCTTTCCAGTATTTGTCCTACCATATTTGCCATTTCGCCCCCAGTTATGTTGCTGGGAACATAAACTTCGCTCAATATCTTCATCAAGGCATTTTTGTGTGCATTAGAGCTCTGTAGAAAAGCTAGGATGGAGATCTGTGCTGGTGTTTTGTTCAACTGTTCAACGACCGAATACTCCTTAGCTTGTATTTTCCTCCAAAGATCATCGGGACAAGTTTCAGTAGTTCGTCCCGAGGCTTGCTTACTGGACTCAGCTAGGTGCTCTGGAGTATAAACCCTACCTGTTCTGGTCATACCCTGTGCAGCAATTGCTTCTCCCGTCTTGGTCTTTCCTTTCCTCCTTACTTCAGCTGTGTAATCCCATGGTATGACATTTGAGTGGAACGGTGTTACGTCTTACATTGCTACAGGAATGGGTACCCTCGGTGGTAACACAACAACTTCAAAGAGTACAGGTGCCTTTGGAGCCCCAAATTCAACCTCAATTGGCTCGGCCACCTTCGCAGAAGAAGATGCTTCAAATTCGAGATGTATAGATATGTTTACTTCATCGCCCTTGGAGGGCTGGTTCTGCACAACAATCGGGTCAAGTGTGACTGCTGGTTTCTTTGGCTCATCATCCTCAGCAATCAGTCCCATCAATCCCTTGGGGTCCCAGTCATCTTCGATCTCGATCATGTGAATGTCCCCACCTCTGTGATCAGGCAGAGGGTTGTTGCGGACATTAGGAGCAGGCTCTTTTGCTACGATAACCTTATTGTCGATCAGAGTTTGAATCTTGTCCTTCAACGAGAGGCACTCATCAATGGTGTGACCCTTCATGCCGGAGTGGTACGCACAGGTCTTATTAGGGTTGACCCACTGGGAAGGATTTTCTGGAGTTATGGCAGGGATAGGGGAGACGTAACCAACAGCTTTAAGTTTCTCATACAGCTGGTCAATTGGCTCAGCGATGGTTGTATATTGTCTGGTAGGTCTACGGTCAAAATTTGGTCTGGTTTTAGGGAAAGTTTGGCGAGTGGGAGGTGATTGGTATTGAGAGGGTTGGGCATTATAAGCTTGGTAAACAGTTGCAGGTTGAAAGTATCTGGTTGAAGTGGGTTGATATGTGGGAGGTGGAGATGATTGGTAAACGGGTGGTGGATTTTGGTAAGAGGGTGCGGGTGCTTGGTAATTCGGGATAGGCTGATATGTAAGTGGAGGTGACGGGTAAGTGTGGTATTTTAGTGGTGATTTGGCTCCCTGTGGGACCATCACGGCATTGACATCCTTCTTCTTGGACGTGCCACCTGACTGTAAAGCCTTGTTGGTGGCCTGCAATGCTTCAAGATTAGTAACCATACCATTCTTAATGCCTTCTTCAATTCTTTCTCCCAGCTTGATGATATCGGAGAATTTCTGGCCCTCGATCAGCATCAACCTCTCATAATATTGTGGGTCTTGAGCCCGGACGAAGAATCTATTCATCTGTTCCTCTTCTAAGGTCGGCCTGACCTTAGCAGCCTCTGATATCCAACGAGTAGCATACTCGCGGAATGTCTCGGTAGGTTTCTTCTTCAGATTCTGGATGTAGAATACATCTGGTGCATTCTCTGTATTGAATCGGAACCTATCCATGAAATCTGATGCCATACCTACCCAGCTGGTCTATTTCTTGGGGTCTTGACTGATGTACCAGGATAAAGCATCCCCCTTCAGGCTTCTCATGAAGAGTTTCATACGAATTTTCTCATTTCTTCCGACTCTAACCAGCTTATCACAATATGTCCTCAAATGGACTCTGGGATCTCCCGTGCCATCGAACATTTCGAACTTGGGAGGTTTGTATCCCTCCGGAAGTTCAACATCTGGATGAATGCAAAGGTCTTCATAATTCAGCCCCTCTATGCCTTTGTTTCCTTCCATGCCCTGGACCCGGCTGGTCAACTTCTTGAGTTCTGCTGCCAAGTTTCTGATAAGAGAGTCCTTGTCATCAGACTCAGGTGCATTTGAGATTGGTTGAGTGTAGTGGGGTATGGTATCTACGTAGATGGGAGTGTTATGGGGGTGGTCGTTTGTGGTGTTCAGTGGTTCAGGAATGGGTAGTGGAGTGTGGCATGTGTTGCAATGTTGAGCATGAGTGGGTTGCATCTGTGGTTATGGGGTGTTCTATGGAGGTGCAGGATTTTGAGCATTTGGGAAGTTGACATCAGGAGCGGTGAGAGTGAATGATAAATTTGCCAAGTTCCGAACTTGATCTAGTTCTTCTTGGAACTTCAACAGTTTCTGCTCAAGTTGGGCAACAGTTTCCTTAGCAACCGGGGTACCCTGAGGAATCTTAATTCTTTCAATTTCCTTTCTGGCGCTTGAATCTCCCATTCTACCTTTGTTCTTGTTCTGGATAGGACTCGGAGGAGGAGGAGGTGGAGGGCCCTTCGATCTCGTACTGTATGATGATGGTGCCAGAATGCACGAACTAACCTTTTGGGAGGGGAATAAAAAAAAAGAAAAACAAAAAGGTAACAAGTTAGTGCGGGTTATGAGAAGAAAATATTGCAATATTTAAACACATTGTGCAAGAATATAAATCACGTCCTAATTTGGGTGCCTTGTTGTGCCTGAGGTAGGCCTAGCGACAAATTAATTTGGAGAACTTATAATGCTAAATGCTTCATTTTATTGATAAAAAATAAGACGAATTCACAATGATGCTAAATAACAGAAAATAAAATGTCACTAGTGGCCATTGGCCTTATTACATCATTAAAAGCAAAATAAAAAGACTCCTAACTACTTGGCCCCAGAAGGACCTTCCCCAGATTCGACATCTTTATCCCCCTCGAACAGCTTCACCAGCTCGCGCAGTCCTAGCAGCAAATAAGCTTGGGCCAAATGTCCACCTGCATTCCCTTCAGCGTTTCGACAATCTTCAATCCTCTTGAGGAACTTTCCTTCTAGCTCCACTAGACCTCGCTCCAAATATCCTAGTCGCTTGTTGGCACGAACAGCCATATCCTTCCATTCTTCGATCAACTTCTGATGGGCTTCTTGTATTTCCCGATGCTCACTTTCACACTCTCAAATTCTCTTGCGCAGTTGATTGTACTTAACCCGTGCTTCAGCTTTCTCGTCGATGATTCTGTGTCCGTGAATGAACCCGGGCTGACCCATACCATTGTGATTATCTTCCAACCAACCCGAATAGTGCGGCACGCAACCAGCGTGATACCTGTCTGGCTCAATAGACTCTTTTCCCAAAACGAGCTTGCAATGCCACATGTGTTGAGCTTGGCATTTGTGCGGGCTATCATCGTCCTAGAAATCAGCCCTAAAGTGACTCATTTTGTCGACCCTTGGTATGATTTGCTTTCTTCCCGCCTGCCTCATGGCTCGGAGGGGAACGTAGGGATAAGTTCCTCTTAGACCAATGAGTATGAGAAATGGTGCGTCTCGGGATCGAACAATGAATTCTTCCGTAGGGAACCATTCGACCATCCACTGTACCTGGTTTCTTTCAGATTCTCAAATAACTCCACCCATCTTCCAGCGTCCTCTGGCTGAGCAAACACACTAGGCATATAATTCATACGCCTTGGTTGGTGGAAGGCAATGTGATCATCCCAGTCTCTGCGTAAGATCTCTTGTCGGTATTCTCCCTTCTGGAGGTGCTCCATGAGCCAGAGCTGAAGTAATAAATTGCATCTATCAAAATGACTGGCCTTTCGCTGACAATTGTCCAGAGCCCGGTATATCTCAGCAACAATCATGGGCACTATACTGAAAGGCTGTCCGCCAATTCCTTCCATCAGAGTCTTGGTTACCATGGCCAGTCGGGTGTGGATCCTAGCCTTCTTCATAGGGAACACTATCATCCCCAGGAAACAAAACATGAATACGAAGACCCTTCTGTGAATATGCCCCAAAGAGGTGAGGGAAAATTCATCTGAGTAGGTGCAGTATGACTTGCTATGGACGTACCTATCGTACAGATAGTCGAATGGGATGTAGGAGTCTTTCAAACAGGTCAAGTCTAGGTTCTTCTTCAGTCCCATCATCTTAAGGAAACCCCTACCCCTGTGGTTCTCTGGCATAAGCAAACCCGGAGTCTCCCAAGGAATACCAGCTAAGCCTCCTATTTCTTCGAGCAAAGGAGTCATTTCAAGGTTCCCGAAGCGGAACACGGACCTATCACTATCCCAGAATAGAGTTGCAGCCTCTATGATTTTGTTGTCAAGCTGGATTTCTAGAAGAGAAGGCAGATTCCCTAAGTATTTACGGACGAGTGTCTGATCACTGGAGTGGAGATCTTCCCACCAATTCAGCAGCCTTGGATGAATGTTGGTTACCATGCCAAATCTGGGGACTTCGTGCCTCATTTTCTGCAAAACAGAGTGTTAGACCCCTACCCCGCCAGACTCGACTATTTAAACCAATAATTAGCATAAAAAGCATTTAGTTCTCCAAATAAATGCACAGAACATGTAGGTGTCCGTTTGGGTTTCAGGGAAACCCGATGGACTTTGGACAAGGCTATCTTAATGAGTCATTATGTGGACAACATAACTGACTCGGCTAGGTTTGACCATGATGCATGCACAGTTAGACAGAGTAAGGTTTCTATTGGGGTATTAGACAGGTACCCTTGAGCGGACAACTCAAGAGGGAAAGGCACGGAACCGTCGACTGCACCGCTGATCGACTGGTTTTACCGCAAATACGCCTTTGCCGAATTTAAAGGGTGATAATATTGGAAGAGCGCAACCACTCATTATAAGCGTTGCTATGGTATTTGTTTGGCACGAGTGGAATATGATGTTGAAGATGCAGTTTACAAGAATGAAACAAATTGACATGTATTTTCACGTTCATAAGATAAATGATTAATAATTGTAGTAATTACAACAGTATTGAAATAAAGCAGTAAAGGGAAACAGCAGTAAAGGAAAGAAAAGACATGAAGAGCCAAGTCAGTTTCGTAGTGAAAGAATAAAAGACAGTAAATAAAACAATTAATGAGATAATAAAGTCACAAGCAACATGCAATGGTAAAAGCCTAAAGAAAATCCCCAGCAGAGTCGCCATGGTGTCGACGCCCCCTTTACGCTAACCGTGGGGTCAGAAATCGGGTATACGACATGGTAATCCCTATGAACATGGTATCTACCCCTTGCATACATAGTCCCCTACCCTTTTCCACTAGCTGGCCCCAAATGTTTATTACAAGATTATTACAGACCAAAATGAATAAGAAAGAATATATCAGAAATTAAAGATTCCAACCAAGGAGAGCCTAATTCAGACCCCAGGTCTGAAATATGAAATAAACCAAATTCCAAAAATCAGATTCCAAAGCCTTCTCTTATCTGGGGTGTTTCAGAGATCCAAGGAGTTTCAGGAACTCCAGACAGTGCTTACACCCCAAATATATTGCAGATTCAGATTATAGTGCAGTGTGGAAGGGTCAGCCCTCAAATGTCCAAGTTCAGAGGGAACTCAAGGTCCCAAAGCAAGGCTCAAAAGAGAGGGGCAGAACTTAAGATTCTAGGAATAGGTGTAAGTGCACAAGGGGAATTAGGGAATGCCAAGGCAGACTGGCGGTCATGCCCAGCAATTAGGAGTGCTGGCACACCCCTGACCAGCCTGTCAGCCAAGAATTAGAGAGTTAGGACCTATTGAAGGTCAGGTTTAGCCCTGGACATCAACTTGGATGCTGCCAGGCTATACCTCAACTCAACACACTTAAGGGAATGAGGTATGGGAAATTGAAAGAGCCTAGGATCCAAAGGATCCAATTTTAATCCATGGACAATAATTTTGTGTATTGCCATGTCTTAAACCACAGCTCAAGCACATAAAGGGGTATGGGGAATGGTATTCATTGCAGTAACAGATAGCAAGACATAAGCATACTATCATAGAAGTTGAATTCTGCAAAGCAGTAAAGTAGGCATAGAGAAAGCCAAAGTGCAGAAAGTTTTAGAAGAGGTTGTGAGAATTAAGTAAAGCTCTGAAGTGTATTCCGTTAAGGTGAAAAGAAAAAGGGTCAAGTATTTATATCTTGGAAAACAGGTAGAGAGTAAGGTAAGAATCATAGTAATTATGGAACTATGTATCAATTATAATCAATCAACATAAGAACTTCCTCAAACGGTAATGGACAACAATTAGTTAAGGAAAAAGAATCAAGTAAATATCTTCCGTAAAGTAGGAAATTAGGGGTAAATACATAGGGGCTTAACTAAGGAAAGAAAATTTTAAAATATACGGTTAGCCCAAATAAGGCAAGAACACAGTAAATCAATTAGTACCTAGTGAATCAAGGAATCAGGGATTCGATATTACCAATGAACCAAGTCAGAAAGAGAGGAAAGATTTTGACTTAAGGAAAATCAGTAGCAATCAACTAGACCTATTAAAAAGGATTCTGAATCAATCACAAGTTGGAAAGCCCTTTTACATAAAGGTTCATCACATATAAAGAACATACAGACACGTTAAGTATGAAAGTAAAAATTGTCATGCCATTGTAAAACCAGTGGAAAATCCAGTAACAGAGTTTAGAAGAGTTTATCAAAAGGCCAGAATCATATGAAACTTTGAAATTAATCTAAAAGGGTTAGGGGTTTTGAAATAAGAACCCCAGTTTGGGCAAACCACAAAGCAAAGATGAGGGGGCCAGCAGTTGAATCGAAACATGTTACGAGGTTTCTGAAAAGAACTGAAACTTCTAACATGCTTCTCGCAGCAACAAAACTCATGAATAGCATGTAAATACAGTAGAAGAATTCAAAGCAATAGAGTAAAGAAACTAATTCAAAGCATGATGAGAAAAAACTAACAAGAACAGTAGAAGGAATCATGCTTAAGAAGATCCTTTTAGAAGAGGCTTAAACAAAGTTTGGTAGAAGGAAAAAATAGTAAGAGCACTTAAGAACACAATAGGAGAATACATTAGGTGAAACATACCAGAACATGGTAGAAGAAAATAGTAGAACATAGTAGAAAAGCATACAAGGACATAGTGTAGAAAACACAATAGCAGATCATACAAAAACGGAATATAGAAAGCACGGTATAGGAACATATGTGGTAGAAGGAAAACATAAGAACACAGTAGAGGCAAATACATACAAAAGAAAAGGAAAAGACAGTCAGATAAACACTAACGCATTTTCAGAAAACCCTAGATGGTAAAAGAGGCTTCGGAAAGTAATTTTTGAAAGAAAAGTTAGGGAAATCATTTGAACACTCAAGTAGAGCATAGATACACAACAGATCTAAAAGAAAAATCGGGGAAGACCTCGACGGGTTAGGGTTTCAGAAGAACCCTAGAAAAAGCTTTGAAAAGGTCACCGATCTAAGTCGGAGAGGTCAGAATCAGGCTCAAAACACCATGGTATGCCGGAGCAAGGCCGGAGATGGCCGGAATCTTCGAATCGGTGAAGGTATGAGGGAAGACTTTCGAGGTCTGGCCTCAAACCTTCAAGCATCAAGCATACAAGAGCCAGAGGAGGTGAGTATAGGCTGTACATGGCCTGAGAAGCCATGGACTCCGATGAAAACAAGGTGGAACAGGGTAGGAGAAGGCTAGGGTTTCGAAGGAACTTGAGAGAGTTTTGGGATTCAGAGGTGACATCGTTGTGCAAATGGGGTTAGGGTTTGAGGGGTTAGGGGATTAAAAAAGGAAAGGGCGAATTAGGGTCGTTGATCAAAATGATCAACGACCAGGATTTAAAGAAAATTCGAACGGGTTTGAAACGGGTTAAGGGGTCGGGTAAAAATAAGAATTGGGTCGTCCGAATTTGGGTTTGAAATTCTTTCGTCTAAGGATGCCTAACCGCCGCACCGATCATTCGGGGGGAGGCGGGACACTGCGAGGTGGGTAGTTTAGCTGGGGCGGATGCCTCCTAAAGAGTAACGGAGGTGTGCGAAGGTAGGCTCAAGCTAAGATTCTGCTCGTGAGCGTAATGGTATAAGCGTGCCTGACTGTGAGACCGACTGGTCGAACAGAGACGAAAGTCGGCCATAGTGATCCGGGAGTCCCGTATTGGGTCACTTTTAGGCTAGAATTGAAATGTAATGGGGCTATAATTGAAATGAACTTAGGCGACATGTTAAATAGCCAGTTTTACCCTTTTTATTTATAAAAAATAGCAAAATGATTTTAAAAACAAATTAAAAGCACTAAGCTAATTAATAATATATAGACATTAATCTAAAAATGCTGAAAATGATTTTATGATTGCAAAATGCTATTAATCGTAATATAGGTCATAATTGCAATTTTATGTAATTTAGCTTAAAAAATATCAAATGAATTTATAAAAATATGCAAAAATCACGTTAATTATATTTTGGTGTAAATATGAGGATGGAAATAAATTATTTGTATATATTGCTGTTATTTTATTATGCATTTTTATGGTACTAATATATCGGCTCCTGTTTCTTTTTTGAGCCGAGGGTCTCCTGGAAACAGTCTCTCTACCCTTCGGGGTAGGGGTAAGGTCTGCGTACATATTACCCTCCCCAGACCCCACTTGTGGGATTTATATGTTGTTGTTGTTGTTGAAATAAATTATTCACCGAAATGATAATTTTGGAAATAATTATTAGATTTTGTACCGTTAAAATAGACAATAAATTGGTTTTGAAAATCTCTAAAAATTTGGAAAAAATACCAAAATACTTGGGCATGCTTATATATGCATACACATGCTATTTTGAAAGTATTTTGAGTATAAAAAATATATAGGAAAAAATTGGGTATCAACAACTCGATGACAAAGAAAGACTCCAAGGCAAGATTGATGCGATGGGTGTTACTACTTCAAGAGTTTGATCTAGAAATTGTGGACCGAAAAGGTAGTGAGAACCAAGTGGCGGACCACTTGTCTCATTTGGAGGAGGAGGGGAGGCCTTGTGATGGCCTTGAGATTAATGATTCATTTCCCGCTGAACAACTCCTTGCGGTGTCAATGAATGATATGCCATGGTTTGCCGATGTTGCCAATTACCTTGTGACCGGAGTAATCCCGTGTGAGATCTCATCTAACCAAAGGAAGAAGCTCAAGCGAGATAGTTTGCATTTCTATTGGGATGAGCCATACTTGTTCAAGATTTGCATGGATGGTGTGATTCATAGATGTGTCCCAGAGGAAGAACAATTGAGTATCTTAGAGGCTTGCCATTCTTCACCCTATGGTGGCCATCACGGTGGGGGTGAGGACCGCCTCGAAAGTTTTTAGTTGTGGATTCTATTGGCCAACCTTGTTCAAAGATGTGGGTGATTTTGTGAAGAGGTGTGACGAATGCCAAATAGCGGGTGGAATTTCAAAAAGGGATGAGATGCCTCTCAATACCATTCTTGAAGTGGATATCTTTGATGTTTGGAGCATCAATTTCATGGGTCCATTTGTTAGCTCTTGTGGGAATACTTACATTCTCGTAGCGGCTGATTATGTCTCAAAATGGGTTGAAGCCGTGGCTTTGCCTAACAATGAAGCCCGGAGTGTTGTTGCATTTCTTAAGAAGAGCATTTTCACAAGGTTTGGCACTCCCCGTGTGATTATTAGTGATGGGGGATCTCATTTTTGCAATAAAGCTTTCGACACGTTGCTTTCTAAGTACGGTGTCAATCACAAAGTTTCTACCCCCTCTCACCCTCAAGCAAGTGGTCAAGTGGAAGTCTCCAACCGGGAAATCAAAAGCATATTGTCAAAGAAGGTCAATGCAAATAGGACCGATTGGTCGAAGAAGTTAGATGATGCTCTATGGGCTTATCAGACGTCTTATAAAGTCTGATTGGTATGTCTCCATATCGGTTGGTGTTTGGGAAAGCTTGCCATATTCCGGTTGAGTTAGAGCACAAGGCCATGTGGGCTTTTAGGAAGTTAAATCTTGAATGAGATGTTGCAGCCAATCTTCGTGTAGAGCAACTCAATGAACTCGATGAATTTAGATTCCATGCCTACTCCAGTTCGTCCTTGTATAAGGACAAGATGAAGTACCTTCATGACAAATATGCTCGTGGAAAGGAGTTCAAAGTAGGTGATTTGGTTCTCTTGTTCAACTCCCGGTTACATTTGTTTCCGGGAAAGCTCAAATCCAAATGGAGTGGATCGTTTGAAGTTGTGTTTGTGACCCCTTTTGGTGCTCTAGATTTGAAAAATAAAAATGGTGAAGTCTTCAGAGTTAACGGGCACCGGGTCAAGCATTATCTTGGCAAAATTGATGATAGCCACGTGGTGGCACTTCTTCACTTCAAATGATATGATGGTAACTTGCGTCGTGCCGCGACGTTAAATCAGGCGCTTCTTGGGAGGCAACCCATGGTTTTTCTTCTTGTTTTCTTTGATTTTCTTTGTAGTATAGGATTGAATTTTGGGCTAACTGGTTGTGAGATGTTGCAGGATTGTGTTGATGCAATATAAGACATGGTGGAAATATGCACAGATCTCTGAAGTTGCCAGTGCAGCCGCACTACATTTTGTGTGGTCCGCACTGGTGAAGGGTGAATCGAGACCTCTCTGAAGTTTTCCAGTGCGGTTGCAGTCCATTCTGTGCGGACCGCAGAGCATTGCCTTCTCAGGTTTGAACATAACTGTGCAGTGCGGACCGTGGTCCATTTTGTGTGGTCCGCACTGCTTGGTGAGAATGGGCCCCAGGGTTTTTCTATAAATAGACCTTGAGGGACCCCTTTTACTCTTTTCATAAAATCTGAACCTCAGAGCTTATAAACATTGTTCATTCGTATCTCTGCTCGTAATTAACTGCTTAGGATCATCATTCCTCAATTCATCTCATAACTGGTAACTTTGAAATCTTTTTTTTCCTTGTTAATTTTGTAATTTCGTTTAATTTTTGTTTTTCTTAGCTTCTTTTCTTCTTCCCCCCCCGTATTTATTTCAATTGCCTAGGCTAGAGTAGTTAAATTTTGAATTCATGAGGACTTTGTTAGTTTAATGGACTGGGAAATGATTTAGGGACACTATTTAGGTGGAAAATTGGAGTTTAAGGTAAAATTTCATGAACCCTAATTTAGTGCCTTTTTTGGGCACTCAGTGCGGACCGCAGTCGTTTTTGTGCGGTCCGCGGTGCCCTTGTGCGGTCCACAGTACCATTTTGTGCGGACCGCACTGAAGAACTTTTGGGAAGCTGAACATTGGGTAGTGCGGCCACACTACATTTTGTGCGGTCCGCACTGGCCCCTGTGCGGCCGCACTACTATTTTGTGCGATCCGCACTGTCATGATACAAAGTGTGGGTATTCTGAACCCCACCCCTGTGCGGACCGCAGTCAATTTTGTGCGGTCTGCACTGATCCCTGTGCGGCCGCACTGGGCTATTTTCTGCAACTGTCTGCAATTCTTCATGCCTGATTGCAACTCATTCTGTAACACTGCTTTCAACTGCTGCAATGATATTAACGAGTTCATTTGATTGTGCTTGCAGGCTATGGTTAAACAACGAGGAAAAGGCTTGAAACAACCCGGCAGAGGTGAATCCTCCCGGGGTGGGAAACAGAAAATGGTCAAACTCACTCCCCAAGCTAGGCAAAACATCAAGAACATGAGAAAAGCTATAAAAGTGGCTGACAGAGCCATTGACATGTCGGGGAGTGAGTACGAGCCCTCTTGGGAGATCTCTTCAAACTCAATCGCAGAATATATCCTGTATCCGGAATGAGTCAGACACAAAGACACTCCTCCCTCTTCCCCCGCTGCCCAAGCATCAGTGAACATTTCTTCTGGGTCGTCTAAGGGCTCAGGTGAAGGTAGTGGGGAATACTCTAGCTCTCCCACAGCTTCATTATCGGGGAGGATGCAGGAGGAGGTGAGGAGAGTATTCAAGAAGATGAGGAAGTAGAAGAAAGGGGTGTGCCTTAAGTGGGAGGCGTTGCTAGAACTAGGAAACCCAAAGCTTGGGAGGATAGATTTGTAAGTGAGGTAGCATACCATAAGTTTCGGGAATGATGACCGATGAGAAAATTGATTCTGGAGAGGAGCTTCATAGATAGAGACCTACTACCCCACAACCCCGACGTGCAGAGACAGTTTAGGACTAGAGTGGGCTAGGAGCACTTCCTAGATGTTTGTGTGGACGCCAACGAACACTTGGTCAAGGAGTTTTATTGCAATGTAGCCCACGTTAAAAAGGGATCCAAAGTGACCAATGTTCGTAACCTCAAGGTGTGATTTGATGGGAAGTCGATTAATGAATATCTGGTCTTCAATGAGGAGGATGAGACTCTGTATATGGTGAAGCTGGAGATGGGTGAGGAGGTCCGTCCATGGCTAGTACAGTACCTGGTATTCCCAAATACCGTCCCCGATTGGTTGACTGCTAGGGTCAAAATATTTAGAAGGACCTTGAACTTTGAAGCGAGGGGATGTGAGACTTTTGTTTGTAGCCGGTTGGACCCTACCACTCATGACAACACCCTTCCTCTCCACCAGGATGTATTGGTTACTTCGATTATGGTGGGGTACCCCATAAATGTGGGGAATGTGATGTCTAATCGCTGCCAACTCCGCACTACTACAAAGTAAGAAGAGAGGGTCGCAATAGCTTTTACCCGATATGAGGGTCGGGATCAAATTCCTCAGGGAGCTAGGAAGGGAATTGAGTATCTATCTAGACTAAAGTCGTGTAATTGTTCCAAATGTCACTTCTAAACATCTTTTGATTTTTCCTTTAACAAACTAATATTATCGACTACTAATTAGAACTAAATTATGCTAATGAGAAAATTGCTAGATTTGTATCTAATGGGTAGAAAGGCACTAGGGTCGTGACATTACCTAGGTGGCTAATTGACTGGTAGATGTTACTAAGGTTCGATTGACATAATTGGGGCTTATGCTATAACCGTTGCACAATTTTACCCACTCTCACACCTCTCGGTAGAGAGAGTGATTTTGCCCAATTGACTCTCTCGAGACCAAATGAGTAGGCAAATTAGCTCAAGCAACTAGGGTTCAAGTTGGGTAATTACTCTCTCGAGGTTTAACCCTTTAATTGGACTATCAATTCTCTTGAGTCCATCCCAATTCCTTGTTGGGTCAATTTTGGAGACTTAGGCTCTCTTTCTCAAGAAGAGCCAATTCAACTTAGCACAAACCAGTGTTTGCAACCACCAATTCATAGATTAAACCATAAAATTGACCTAAATAACAAACACCCATAGTCAATCTAACAATAGATGGCAACACCCATCAATTACGCACACTAGGGTTGATCCACAACCCTAGCTAATGGGTTTAGCTACTCATGCTCGAAGGAGAAAATAGAGAAATAGACGAAGAACAAGGCATATTAATTAAATGCTAAATTAAAATACAAGAATCTATCGTTAATTTGAAGAAAAGATGCCAAAATGGCTACAAATGAGGATCCCACGAGCGCAACTCAGTTCTAGATATATCTGATGACCTAAAATGGTAAAATGTTCTATTTATACTAGGCTGGAAAAACTGGACAAAAATACCCATGCGGGGTCAGTGCGGGCCGCATAAAATGGACCGCGGCCGCACTAGGCTATTGGACTTCAATTCTGGGCTCTTTGAACTTGGGCACCGCGGACCACGTAGAATGGACCGCGACCGCGGAGGCGAATCATGACCGCGGACCGCATGGCTTGAACTTTGGCATTTTCAATCTCTCTGAATCTCTCTTCTGCGGAACCTTCACCATGGACCGCGGAATGTGTACTACGGTCGCGCTGCCTGAAGCCTGGTTTTGCCATCTCTCTGAATCACTCTTTCGCGGACCGCACAAAAAGGTAGTGCGGCCGCAGAACCTTCACCGCGGACCGCGCAATGTGTAATGCGGCCGCGTTGCCTGAAGCCTGGTTTTGCCATCTCTCTGAATCACCTAGTGCGGCCGCATTCGGCTTTGTGCGGTCCGCACTAGGCTTGTTTGCCCTCAGTTTACTTTGTCTTTGATACTTGAGCAGGTTTCTCTCCTTTTGAGCCGATCTTTGACATTTCGTCACTTTGTCGATCAAACCTGCAATCAAGCACAACTTATGAGCCTTTTGGGACTATTTTGTAACAATTTATAATCAAAGCATAAGCAAGAAAGAGCATGAAACATGTTAAATTTCCTAGTTATCAACTCCCCCAAACTTAAGCCTTTGCTTGTCCACAAGCAAACAAAATAAGACCCACCCCTTAAGGGAAAATCCAAGTATTTCTAGCTATACTAAAGTAACCTCAACAAGCATCAATTGGGATTAACAATTGCCCTCAATACGAATGAATCATTAACAACATTTAAACTTTGAAAAACCATGGATCAAGTGTGACACAAGAGCATCAAGAGTTGACTCATTACATCAAAGAACTCTCTCAATTACTTTGGTCATTGTGGAACTCAAACTCACAAATCCTCAACTTTTCCTAAGCAAACCTCACCTTTTTAGAGTATTAGCACACAAACCGAGGTTAATGGGAATTCACTCGTCTCTCTCAAGGAAAGGTCACAAGTTCGGCTCTAAGTACCATATGCTTGCCTCTCATGTAAGTATCCACTAATGCAAGCATCATTCAACTTAAGATCATATAGGGCTTTTGTGGAGTCAATGTGAAGGCTTTTGGTTCAGGGTATGGAATGTTTTGGTCTAAATAGGTTCCATCTTCCCTTAAGCACTTCTTTTATTCATTTGGCACAATTCTCTTGACTCTTTGAGTATCTCACTTCTTTCTAAGGGGTTAGAGAGACACATTGTCGCTCTTTCTTATGCAATTCAAAACGTTTCTCCTTTTTTAACTTTTTCCACACCTTTTTCTCTTTTGCTTTTCTTGAATCCCTTTTTATTCTTTTTCACATTGGGCTTTCGTTTTGTCTTTTTTTTTCATTGCCTTCCTTTCTTCACTTTTGTACCTTTTACCACTTTGTTCCCTTTCTCGTCTCTCCCCCCAAACTTAGACTTTTGCCATTGCTCAAGGAAAGATCGGGTGCCAAGAGAGGGTATATTTTTGAACGGGTATAGGCTTATAGCATTGGTTCTTGGAAGAAAAAGGTTTAAGGCTCAAAAGGGTTAACTAGGGATTATATCATTGGTAGGCTATGGAATTGTTCAACTATCATTTTGATCAAGGAGAGCCTATAATCACTTCTCAAGTCAAATTTCACTCAAGATTTCGCCTCAACAAACATTCAGGGCAAGTTCTAGACCATTGGCTAGGGACTTGGACTCACAATTCGATTTCTCACCATACAAGCTCAAGGATTGCTAATGACATAGAGTCGGAGGCCCACAACAACCTTAGACACGATTGAGCACACAATAGTCCCGAAAGACCACATGATGATTGTTTTGTCAACACAAGAGTCTCAAGGTCACGACTTTCACCATCCTAAACACAACAACTTGTCTTTGACCATGGGATCAAAGGCAAATGTGTTAGGCCCAAGTAAAGTTTTGCTTGAGGTACCCTTAACTACAAGCTACCAAAAACAAAAACAAAAACGGACTCAAACCCTTAAGAAGGTTGTCACGCCATCCATCATCGGGAAGAGCCACCCAGTTCACACAATACTCCGCCTTTGGAAAGAACCGTGACATTAAGAAAACCAAAGGCTTATTGAAAACGCCAAAAACCGAAACAAAAAGCTACGAGCTTATCTAAGAAGCTAAAAACGAAATTATTTTACAAAAATAGAAAATAGAATGAATATGTACAGTAGGGGATTTGAATATACAATGGGGGATGAATATATACAATAATGTAACTTTATATACAGACCAAAGGGAAGATAAAAAAATGTGATAAAAGTAGCTAAATATAAAGTTATATACACACCAATAGAAAATCAAAAAGACATAAAATGTAACAATATATACAATCATCCAAAAATGTAGGGCACACCCCCTCAAAAAGCTGGCATTTTCCCCAATGCCAACTAAACAAATAAGCACCAAAAAGTATAAGGGAAGGATATGAGGACTCCCTAAACCGTGTCCGTCTGCATAGGATCATCAGTGGTCCCTGGGTCTTTTGTATGCGCGGGAACCTTAGATTGGTTCCCGGTCTCTTGCTGCTCAGCTGTTGGGACTAGGGCCTGGACCTGAACGGGCTGAATATCAGGAATATCCTGTGGCTGACTAGAGGAAGCCTCCGGTGGGTCCGCCAAATGGATGATCGCCTCATCTGCACTATGGAGCTTCCTCTTCTTCTTTGGAAGCCACTGTATCTGCTCCTGTTGTGGCTCTGCTGTTAGTACTACTGTTGGAGTTGGATCCTCAAATAGAAAGTCTAAAGGCAGCTGGTCTGCCTTCAGTTTGTCCACATCCGCTCTAAGCTCCTTCACAGACTCCTTGGAAGCCCGTGTTTTGCGCAGCTTCTTGTGCTTCCTGGTAAGCTCCTTCAGCACCTTGCCATGTGAATCCATTGCCTTAGTTAAGGCATCTTGAGAATCAAGGATCTTCTGCTGGTTGGCAAGAATCTCCTTAAGTGAATCCTTGATAGACTGGGGCACCTGCACTGGCTGTGGTGCCGACTGAGCCGCAATGGTGGAGGTCAATGTAGACAACTTGGATGAAGTAGTCGCCATTCAGTTGTTCAAGCTATGAAGTGTCTGGATCAGTTGGTGGACAGTGATAGGATGGGCCCGGGAAGATGGAATCCCCGGGCCAGCTGAAGCAGAGGGACCAGCAGTAGTGGAGGGTCCGGAAGGCATGTCAGCAACTGTGGAGGCAGGCTCAGTGGAGGGCACTACCGCAACCGGCTCTTCAGACTGGCTAGTTGGGGCAGGGGCAGGCAGCTTGTAATTCTTGTCCTTGGGGTTATCTGACCCCTTCAAACTATACCACGAAAACGGAGCCACAGGTTTGACCTTGATGTCAAAAGGTCTCTTCTCCACCTCCAGGTCCCGGAAATACATAGTGAGGGTGTTGGGAAAAGGGTAGTTCTGGTCATGCTCAACCCCCACTGAAGAAATGACACGGGACATCACATTGCCCACGTTGATAGGGTATCCCGCCATAATAGATGCAATAAGAACAGCCCGGGCAAGTGGAATAGTCTGATCATGGGTAGTGGGGTCAAGCCGACTGCACACAAAAGTCAACCACCCCCTAGCCTCAAAGTTAAAGGTCCTCCGAAGGATTTTGGCCCCTATTATCAACCACTCTGGAACAGTACCCAGGATTGCCAGGTATGAAGCTAACCACGGATGAACCTCCTTGCCCATTGCCAACTTTTCATTGTAAAGGGACTCATCTTCTTCATTGAACCCCAGGTATTCATTTAGCGCCTTCCCAGTAAAAACTACATTTTTGTTTCGCACCTTGGTCACTTTGGTGCCCTTCAAGATGTGGGCCACATTGCTATAAAACCCCTTGACCATGTGCTCATTCGCCTTCACAAAATTATCTATAAAGTGCTCCCAACCCACTCGAGCTCGAAACTGTCTATGCACATTGGGGTGTAGGGGTAGAAAGTCTCTGTCAATGAAGCTCCTCTCAAGAATCAACTTTCGTGATGGCCACCATTCCCTAAACTTGTGGAACGCCACCTGGCTGATGAATCTATCTTCCCGAATAGTAGGATTTCTAGTCCGGTCAACAACCCCAACTTGAGGCACACCACCCCCAGGTACCTCCTCATCTCCCTCATCACATCTGGCACCCTCTCCATATATTGAAGCTATGGGATAGGTAGAGTGTTCATCCCCACTACCTGCTGCTGAGCCCTCAGATGACCCAGAAGAAATGTTGACTGATGCTTGAACATCGGGGGAAGAGGGAAGAGTGTCTCTATGTATGGCCCTCTCCAGATACGGGATGTATAGAGGATACAGGATGTATAGTGGGACTGAATCCGAAGATATCTCCCGGGAGGGCTCGTACTCACTCCCCGAGTTGTCAATGGCTCTGCCAGCCGCTTTGATTGCTTTCCTCATGTTCTTTATATTTTTTCTATCCTGGGGAGTGAGTTTTACCATCCTTTGCTTCCCTCCCCGGGAGGAATCACCTCGGTCGGATTGTTTCGAGCCTTTGACTCTTTGTTTGACCATTGTCTGCAAGCACAAACATCTAGATTTGTCAGTATCAGCATAACAGTGAATCAGTTGTGGAAAATGAATTGCAAAACAGAAGCCAAAAGTTGCAGAAAATGTTGTAGAAACAGTGCAGCGCGAGCCACACAAAAAGGAGTGCGGCCGTACTGGAGTCACCGCGGACCGCATAAAAGCTACCGCGGTCCGCATTGAGGCAAGGTCCATAAAATCACTTCTCTAAATATAGCCACCACGGCCCGCACAAAGTGGTATCGCGGCCGCGGTGGGCCAGCGCGGGCCGCACAAGATGTAGTGCGGCCGCGCTGGGCAACAAGTTAGTTTCCTGAAAAATCCTCACCGCGGTCCGCACAATGTGGTACCACGAACCGCGTCAAAGCACCACAGGCTGCACAAAAATGACCGCGGTCTGCGGTGGGTATTTGGTCAAGGCACTGAGTTAGGGTTCTTGGTCTTGCATTTTAGTTCAATTCAAATCTAGTTAGGGTCCCTACTCAATTTACCCAGTTCATTATACCTCTCAGGCACACAAAAAAAACTACATTCAAGCTAACCTACACTAACAAATAGAGAAATACAGGAAGAAGAAGAAGTTACAGGCTAATGGTAGTGAAATAATAATGAAATTATAAAATTAAGCACAAAGAAATGGTTGAAATGTTACCAGATGTGGATACGAAATGCAAATAATCACTCTAAACAAGAATCACACTCAATAGGGAAGATGAACAATAACTTTTAGGTCTCTGAGAGTCAATTTTTCGAAAAGGGTAACCGGTGACCCCTGAGGTCTATTTATAGAAAAACACGTGGGACCCAGCCTCACCTACCAGCGCGGCCGCACAAAACGGACCGCGGACCGCGCTGGGTTTGTACAGAAAAAGTATGAGAAGGCAATCCTCCACGGTCCGCACAAAACAGACCGCGACCGCGGAGGTCCACCACGGTCCGTACTAAATGGAGTGCGGCCGCGGTGGCAAACTTTAGAGAGTACCTCACTTGGCCTTCACCAGTGCGGACCGCACAAAGTGCAATGCGGTCGCACTGACAACTTCAGAGACTGTTTAATTTTTCCAAAATGTTTTGCACTGTATCAACACAATCCCCGCAACATCTCATAACCAATTAGCTCAAAAATCAATCCTACACTACAAAGAAAATCAAAGAGAACAAGAAGAAAAAAACATGGGTTGCCTCCAAGAAGTGCCTGATTTAACGTCGCGACATGACACATGTTACCATCACATCACTTTAGATAAAGAAGTGCCACCACGTGGCTGTCATCAAATAATGCTTAACCCAGTGTCCATTAACTCTGAAAACTTCACCATGTTTGTTCCTTAGATCAAGAGCACCAAATGGGGTCACGAACACAACTTCAAATGGCCCACTCCACTTTGACTTGAGCTTACCCGAAAACAGACGTAACTGGGAATTGAACAAGAGAACCATATCTCCAACCTTGAACTCCTTACCCCGAGCATATTTGTTGTGAAGGTACTTCATTTTGTCCTTGTACAAGGATGAACTTGAGTAGGCATGGAATCTAAACTCATCGAGCTCATTGAGTTGTTCAACACAAAGATTTGCAGCAACATCTCATTCCAAATTCAAATTCCTCAAAGCCCACATGGCCTTGTGCTCTAACTCAACAGGAAGATGACAAGCTTTTCCAAATACCAACCGTTACAGAGACATTCCAATTGGAGTTTTGTAAGCTGTCCGATAAGCCCATAGAGCGTCATCCAACTTTTTCGACCAATAGGTCCTATTTGCATTGACCGTCTTTGACAAGATCCTTTTAATTTCTCTGTTGGATACTTCCACTTGACCATTAGCTTGAGGGTGATAAGGGGTAGAAACCTTATGATTGACACCGTACTTGGAAAGCAACGTGTCCAAAACCTTGTTACAAAAGTGAGACCCCCCATCACTAATAATCGCACGAGGAGTGCCAAACCTTATGAAGATGCTCTTTTTAAGAAATGCCACAACACTCCGGGCTTCATTGTTAGGCAAAGTCACGGCTTCAACCCATTTCGAGACATAATCAACCGCCATGAGAATGTAAGTGTTCCCACAAGAGCTAACAAATGGAGCCATGAAATCGATGCCCCAAACATCAAAGATATCCACTTCTAGAATCGTATTGAGCGGCATCTCATCCCTTTTTGAAATTCTGCCCGCTTTTTTGCACTCATCACACCTCTTCACCAAATCGCCCGCATCTTTGAACAAGGTGGGCCAATAGAATCCACAACTAAGAACTTTCGAGGCGTTCCTCACCCCACCATGATGGCCACCATAGGGTGAAGAATGGCAAGCCTCTAAGATACTCAATTGTTTTTCCTCCGGGACATATCTATGAATCACACCATCTGTACAAATCTTGAACAAGTATGGCTCATCCCAATAAAAATCCAAGCTATCCCGCTTGAGCTTCTTCCTTTCGTTAGAAGAGAGCTCATACGGGATTATTCCAGTCACAAGGTAATTGGCAACATCGGCAAACCATGGCATATCCTTCATTGACACCGCAAGGAGTTGTTCGTTGGGAAATAAATCATTTATCTTAAGGCCATCACAAGGCCTCCCCTCCTCCTCTTGATTCTCACTACCTTTCCGGTCCACAATTTCTAGATCAAACTCTTGGAGTAGTAGCACCCATCCCATCAATCTTGCCTTAGAGTCTTTCTTTGTTATCAAGTACCTAAGGGCAGCATGATCGGTGTGCACTATAACTTTGGCCCCCATAAGATAAGGTCAAAAATTTTCCATAGCAAACACAATAGCCAACGACTCTTTCTCGGTGACTGTATAGTTCCTTTGAGCCTCATTCATGGTCTTGCTTGCGTAGTACACCTGATGAAACATCTTGTTGATCCTTTGTCCCAAACATCCCCAACCGCAACGTCACTAGCATCGCACATGAGCTCGAAAGGCAAGCTCCAATTTGGTGCGGTAATGATGGGGCTAAAAGTCAACTTGAGCTTGAGAAGCTCAAATGCTTGCATACAACTCTCATCGAACAAAAACTTTGCATCTTTCTCTAACAACTTGCACAAAGGGTGTACCACTTTGGAAAAATCTTTTATGAACCTCCGATAAAAACCCGCGTGCCCAAGAAAACTCCTCACCCATTTGACAGAAATAGGGCGAGGAAACCTTGAAATCACCTCTATCTTGGCTTTGTCAACTTCAATTCCATGCTTTGAGATTTTGTGACCCAACACTATACCTTCTTCTACCATGAAATGCCACTTTTCCCAATTGAGAACAAAGGTTGGTGTCCTCACACCGGGCCAATACTCTATCCAAATTTTTCAGACACTCATCAAAGGAATCCCCAACAACACTAAAATCATCCATGAAAACCTCCAAAATATCCTACACCATGTCGATGAAAATAGCCCTCATGCATCGTTGGAAGGTCGCTGGAGCATTACACAATCCGAACGACATTCGAGAGAAAGCGAATGTGCCATAAGGACATGTAAAAGTTGCCTTCTCTTGGTCCTCCGGGGCAATTAAAATTTGATTGTACCCCGAGTAACCATCCAAAAAGCAATAGAAAGCACGCCTCGCAAGATGATATAGCATTTGGTCAAGGAATGGCAATGGCAAATGATCTTTTTGGGTCACCTTGTTTAGCTTTCGGTAATCCATACATACTCTCCACCCGGTGACCATGCGAGTAGGAATGAGCTCATTGTTGTCATTGGTCACCACAGTCATACCACCCTTCTTCGGCACACATTACACTGAAGATGTCCAAGAACTGTCAGAAATAGGATAAACCACACCGGCGTCTAACCACTTGATAACCTCTTTCTTCACCACTTCTTGCATAGCCTCATTTAATCTTCTTTGATGCTCCAAGGAAGGCTTTGCATCCTCCTCCAGGATGATTTTGTGCATGCAAAATGTGGGGCTTATTCCCCGAATGTCAGCTAGAGTCTATCCAATTGCCCTTTTTCGCTTTTTAAGCACCGCCAAAGTGGCCTCAACCTGCATGTTAGTAAGTCAAGAAGAAAGAATAACTAGTAAAGTAGAATTTGAACCCAAGAATTCATATCTAAGGTATGGAGGAAGAGGCTTCAACTCCAACACCGGTGGCTCCTCAATTGATGGCTTTGTTGGTGGAGTTTTCCGATTTTCAAGATCCAAAGTTAATTTCCTCGGTTCAGAATAAGAGCCCATCCCATGTAGGGCATTCATGCATTCCACTCTACTAGCATCATCATTGACATCCATGTTCAAGAGCACTACATCAAGAGGATCTTCCACGTTGATCATAGCACTGGTATCATCCACAATCACAGCTGTGACAAGGTCTACAAATGAGCACACCTCGGTGCTATTGGGTTGCTTCATAGATTTGCAAACGTGGAAGACGACCTTTTCATCTCCCACTCGGAAAGTGAGCTCACCCGCTTCAACATCAACCAATGCCTTCCCCATTGCAAGGAAAGGTCTGCCCAAGATAACAGGAACATCATAGTCCACCTCACAATCCAAAATCACAAAGTCGGCCGGCAATATGAATTTTTCCACCCGGACAAGCACATCATCAATAATGCCCAAAGGTCGCTTCATTGATCGATCCACCATTTGAAGTCACGTTGAAGTTGGCCTAGGTTGCCCGATACCCAAAGTTTTGAAAACCGAGCAGGGCATCAAATTGATACTAGCTCCTAAGTCACAAAGAGCTTTGGCAAAATCCGCACTCCCAATGGTGCAAGGAATGGTGAAAGCACCGGGATCTTCAAGCTTCGGGGCCATTGAATGCACTATAGCACTAACTTGGTGAGTCATCTTTATAGTTTCACAATCCATAGAATGCTTCTTTGTAACCAAGTCTTTCATAAATTTTGCATAACCCAACATTTGTTCAAGTGCCTCCACTAGAGGCACATTAATAGATAAGCTCTTCATCATATCAATGAACTTTTTAAACTGATTATCATTCTTCTGCTTCGCGAGCCTTTAAGGATAAGGTGGAGGTGGCCTTGGCAGAGGAGCCTTGGCTTTTGGCACAACCGGCTCCGGTATTTCAATTATGTGTTCCCTAGACGGGTTTCAACCTTGACTTCTTCAATATCAATCCTCACTTCATTGTTCACATTTTCATCAACCACATCTTCAACTACCAAAGGGACTTCGCTCTCTTGCAACTCAACATCATCATCCATGACTTGCTTTTGCTTAGAGGCATTCACATCACCGCCTCTCCCACTTCTTGTTGTGACCACCATAACATGATTGTTCCCACCCTTTGGGTTTACTACTGTATCACTTGGTAGAGAACCCTTAGGGCGAGTATTCAATGACTGAGAGATTTGGCCTAATTTCACCTCCAAGTTTCGGATAGAGGTGTTGTGAGAAGGAAACTGGGCATCGAAATTCGCATTCCTCTTCATCATCTGCTCGAACATCATTTCAATTCTGCTCATATCATTACCAGAAGAACCAGGACCTTGAGAAGGGAAAGGGGGTGGATTGTTCGGTTGTTGGTACATTGGGGGCCTTTGAAAGCCTTTCCCCCGGTTGCCTTGGTTTCCATTGTTGTTCCACCTGCCTTGATTGTTATTATTGCCCCAATTGTTGTTATTTCCATTCCAATTGCCTTGGTTGTTGTTTTGATTACACCAATTGTTGTTTTGGTTGTTGTTGTTCCAATTACCACCACCTTGTTGTTGATTGCCCCAATTTCCTTGGGGTTGCCATTGTTGGTTTGAAGAGTTGCCTCTATTGGCTTAATAGTTGTTGACATATTGTACCTCCTCACTTTGGTCATCATAACCATCATTTTGACACCCATCATATTCATCAACAAATTGCTCAGAATTTCCTTGATTTTGCTGCCCCCTTTGCCTTCTCTTATTGACAAGCATACTAACACCCTCAATGGCACTCACTTGGCGAGGATTCTAAACTTGTTGCAACTGCGCCTTAGCCAATTGGTTCATAGTAGTTATAAGCTCATCTATCGCTTGCCCGTGATTATGTAATTCCTTGTGCAAATGGATAACCGTAGGGTCACCTTGAGGTACATTTGCTCTACTCTGCCATGCTGAATAAGTGTCCGCCATTTCATCAAGTACATCACATGCCTCCTCATAAGAAAGCTTCATAAAATTGCCCCCGGCCAATTGGGTAACAATGCATTGATTTATAGTATTTATGCCCCGATAGAAGGGCATAACCATTGCATAACCATTGGATCATGGCCTCGTCCGCCAATTGGGGCTTATGCTATAACCATTGCACAATTTTATCCATTCTCACACCTCTCGGTAGAGAGAATGATTTTGCCCAATTGACTCTCTCGAGACCAAATGGGTAGGCAAATTAGCTCAAGCAACTAGGGTTCAAGTTGGGTAATTACTCTCTCGAGGTTTCACCCTTTAATTGGGACTATCAATTCTCATGAGTCCATCCCAATTCTTTGTTGGGTCAATTTTGGAGACTTAGGCTCTCTTTCTCAAGAAGAGCCAAGTCAACTTAGCACAAACCAGTGTTTGCAACCACCAATTTATAGATTAAACCATAAAATTGACCCAAATAACAAACACCCATAGTCAATCTAACAATAGATGGCAACACCCATCAATTACCCACACTAGGGTTGAGCCACAACCCTAGCTAATGGGTTTAGCTACTCATGCTTGAAGGAGAAAATAGAGAAATAGATGAAGAACAAGGCATATTAATTAAATGCTAAATTAAAATACAAGAATCTATCATTAATTTGAAGCTAAGATGCCAAAAATGGCTACAGATGAGGTTCCCACGAGGCAGCTAAGTTCTAGATATATCTGATGACCTAAAATTGGTAAAATATTCTATTTATACTAGACTGAAAAAATTGGAAAAAAAAATACCCCTACGGGGTCAGTGCGGGCCACATAAAATGGACCGTGGCTGCACTAGGCTCTTGGACTTCATTTCTAAGCTCTCTACTTAGGCACCGCGGAGGCAGCTGGAGCGGTCTGCACAATCATGACCGCGGACCGCATGGCTTGAACTTTGGCATTTTCCATCTCTCTGAATCTCTCTTCCGCGGACCGCACAAAAAGGTGGTGCGGCCGTGAAACCTTTACCGCGGACCGCACAATGTGTACTGCGACCATGTTGCCTAAAGCCTGGTTTTGCCATCTCTCTGAATAACTCTTCCGCGGATCACACAAAAAGGTAGTGCGGCTGCGGAACCTTCACCGCGGACCGTGCAATGTGTACTGCAGAAACTTGCATAAGTACCAAAGACAAGACAAACTCAGGAAAAACATGCCTAGTGCGGCCGCACTACACTTTGTGCGGTCCGCACTAGGGAGGTTCAGAGATCTGGTACTTCAGGCATTAAGGCAGTGCGGCCGTAGAAGGTTTTGTGTGGTCCGCACTGAAGGCAATGCGACCGAACTACCATTCTGTGCGGTCCGCAGAGCCAAGGTTCAGAAAGGGTAAAGTTGGAGCTTTCAAGCCTGTGCGGTCCACGGTCCAATTTTTGCGGACCGCACTAGAAGTCTCCGCAACCGCGGTCCATTCTGTGCGAACCGTGGAGCCTGAGTTCAGAGAGCCAAGTTTTCAAGTTCAAGAGCCTAGTACGGCCGCACACCATTTTGTGCGGTCCACATGGTATACATTTCAACTGACCTGGTCCAAGTCTACAAATTAGCAAATAAATGAACGACCTCAGGTAGGAACACAACAAGGACTTGGAGACCTTGTCCCTTAGGGTTCTCTGACACAAGTACAAGCTAGTGACTATCCGCAATCATTATAAAGAGGAACACAATAGGGACCTAGTCCCTTAGGGTTCTCTGACAGAAGTACAGGTCAACTGTACAGCTAGAACATAGCAGCAGAAAGTGACCATCTCGCAACTGTTAAAGAAGAGGAACATAAATAGGACCTGGTTCGTTAGTGTTCTCTGATAGAAGTACAAGTCGACTATCCAGCTGGAATGCAACTGCACAAAAGTGGTTGTGCAGACAGTACAACAGTCACTTCTCATTGGGAAGAAGCGTGTACCAAGAATTGACACCACTATCTATTGTGCTGTCTTTTGTGATATAACAACCTGATGCAAGGCACAATATCTTTTGTGCATTCAGTGATATTCTCTCAAGCATAACAGTGTTTATCCGACATTGAAGTCATTGGTGTGTCAAGAACAAGAAGACAACTCCACTAAGGATTAGTTGTTATTGAGTTTATGTACATCTGTAGTTGAGTTGTAATCTTGTCATTTGTTCTTCATTGTATTTCCTAGTTTGCTTTCTTAGATGCTTTGTCTTAGGAAAAAACCAAAAATCCGTAAACTTTCGAGTTTATGTTGTGACTAGGAATAGTTATAAGTTTAATGCCTTTGTAACTAGGAGAGTTATAAAGTGGCTTGTGGTGAGAGCATCACAAGTTAGTTGAAGTCTTTGTAATAGGGTTATTGCAAAGTGCCTTGTAATAGGGAGATTGCATGTTAGTGAAGTTAAAAGCCTACAATAGTAGGTCGTGATTTTTTGATCCCCTTGTGTGAGATTTTTCCACGTAAAAATCCCTTGTCTTCTTTACTTTCAATTTTCATAAGCTTTCTTAGCATTATCTCATATAGGACCAGGTACTCTACAGTTTAGTGGACTCATATAAACTATCAATAGGTTTTTCAACAATCTCCTAAAATTTTCATGTTTTACATGTTAAAATCTACCCATAATCTATGTATTAAACTTATATTGGGTAGGAATTACTTACCTTCAATAGCTAGGTGAAAATCCCTCTCCAAGAAGCTCCAAAATCGGCCAAGGAAATGTAAAATGAGAGAAAAAGGTCTAAGTACTGTCTTAAAAATGTTTTATGCCTGGTGGTCTCTTATTCGTGATCGCAATAGGGCATCCGCGATCGCGAAAGCCAAAAATCCAAGCCCAGAAAAATGCCCTTCGTGAATGCGAGACAAGCCATGTGAACGTGAAGGCTTAGCTGGCCTGCCCATCGCGAACACGATGGCCCCAACGCGAACGGAAAGGCCATCGATTTACCCCCTCCCCAGCTGACCTCTCACTTCGCGACCGCGAAGCCCTGAGTGCGAATGCGAATGCGAAGGCCGGTGGCCTAGCCACGCGAATGTGGTCTCCCCCTCGCGAACACATAGGGTAAAATCCCACCCAGGTCGATTCATTCATCGTGAATGCGATTACGGCTCTATGTTCGCAAAGACGGAAACCAGAATAACAATTTCTGGTGTTTCCAACTTAGCTCCGGGTGGTCCAAAACACACCCGAACCACTCTGAACTCCATCCCAACACACACACAAGTTAATAAACATAGTACGGACCTGTTCAAACTCTTGGAACACGTAAAACTAACAACAAAACTAAGAATCACACCCCAAAACTAAACTGAATCAACTTATGAACTTCAAACTTCTCAACTAGCTCCAAACGCGCCGAAACATACTTAGACTACTCGGAATGACACCAAATTTTGCATGCAATTCTTAAATCACTATACGGAATTATTCGCAGGCTCGGAATACCAAAACCTACTCCAAACCAAACTTAAAGAATTTGAAAACCTTCAATGCGCCAACTTTCAATATTAAGCGCCAAAACCCTTATGGGTCATCCGAAACCCGATCCGAATATACGCCTAAGTCCAAAATCACTCATAAGAACCTATTGGGACCGTTAAATCCTGATTTCGAGATTGTTTACTCAAAACGTTGACTCAAGTCAAACTTAACAATTTTAAGCAACTATTAAGGAACTAAGTGTTACAATTTCAACCCGAACCCTTCCAAACCCAAACTAACTATCCCGACAAGTCATAAAACCATAAAAGTACATATGGGGAATCTTAATTAAAAGAACATAAATCTAGAAAGCAAACCGACCAGTCGGTTATCTTAACATCTGTAACGACCCGACCGGTCGGTTATCTTAACATCTGTAACGACCCGACCGGTCGTTTTGAGTTATAGCGCATCGTTCAGCATTTTGAGGCCATGAGTAGCTTCAATTCAGGTATTATGACTTTTATTCATGGTCAAAATTGAATTTCGAGAAGTTCAGAGTTGAATTGGAAAGAGAATTATCATTTCGGAAGCTTTAAGTTGAAAGAATTGACTAATATTGGATTTTTGAGTAAACGACCTCAAAATCAGGATTTGAAGGTTCCAGCAAGTTCGTATGATGATTTTGGACTTAGGCGTATGTCCGGATCGGGTTTTGGAAGACCCGGGGACGTTTCAGCACATATTGTGGAAGGTAGCATTTTTGGAAGAACTTCATAAGTTTGGGTTGAAGTGCATTTCAGTGTTATCAATGTCTATTTGGGATTCCGAGTCTGGGAATAGATTTGTATAGTGATTCTGGTGTTGGGAGCGCGATCGAAAGTGAATTCGGAGGTCCGTGGGTCATTTTAGAGTCATTTGGCTAAAGATAGAAATTTGAAGGTTTTTGAGGAGTTTGATCGGAAGTGGATTTTTTGATATCGAGGTCGGAATCTAATTCCAGAAGTTGAAGTAGGTCTGTAATATCGAATGTGACTTGTGTGCAAAATTTGAGATCAATTGGACGTGATTTGATAGGTTTTGGCATCGAATGAAGAAGTTCGAAGTTCTAAAGTTCATAAAGTTTGAAATAGAGTGTGATTCATGGTTTTAGCATTGTTTGATATGATTTGAGGCCTCTATCAGGTCCGCGTTATGTTATGGGAATGGTTGGTGTAATTGGACGGGGTCCCAGGGGCCTCGGGTAGATTCCGGGTGGTTAACGAATCGAATTGGAATTTGGAGGAAGAGCTGAAGCTGCTGCCTTCTGGTGTAACCGCACCTGTGAGACTTGGGCCGCAGGTGCGGAGCCGCAGAAGTGGCTAGGAGGGATGCAGATGCGGTGTTTGGCCAGAAGTAAAGAAACCACAGATGCGGTCATGTAGCCGCAGAAATGGGACTGCACCTGCGGTAGTTGAGGTGCAGAAGCGAAAAGGGGAGCCTAGTGAGAAACTGCAGGAGTGGTAGAGGGGCCGCACCTGCGGAACCGTAGAAGCGGTCGTGTGACCGCAAGTGCGGAAATGATGGAGGCAATAAGGTTCTTTAAATCGGGGGTCTTGGCTATTTTCTTCCATTTTACTCTTGTTTGGGAGATTTTTGGAGAGATTCGAGAGAGGGATTTCATAATCAAACATAAGGTAAGTTAATTCCACCCCATGTGATTTAAATACATGATATTATTACGGATTTGAGCAAGAAAAATTGGTAGAAACTTGGGGTTTTGGTGGAAAGACCTAGGATAGGTATTTTCGGATTTTGACCGCGATTTTAGATATGAAATTAAGAGTAAATTACAAATTTGAGTTCGTGAGGTTATGGGTAAACTTTATCTTCAAAAATTTTGGAATCCAGGCACGTGGGCCCGAGGGTGATTTTGTCAACCTTTCGATCAGAGTTGGAATTTTATATAAATTGAATTGTTATGAATATTAGGATGTATTTTCATTGGTTTGCCCGTAATTTGGCTAGTTTTGGAGCATCGGGGCATCAGTTTGAGTCATTGGAAGGGCTTGGAAGTCAGTCATTGGACTTCGGAGCGAGGTGAGTCTCCTTTCTAACCTTGTAAGAGAGAATTGTCCCCATAGGTAAATTAATTGGATTTGTGCTCCTATTTGTGGGGGCTACGTACGTACGAGGTGATGAGAGTCCGTCCGTAGCTACTATTATGTTTAAGTCTGAGTAGTCTAGGAGCCAAAAGCATGCTATACTTGGAATATTTGTAATCTTATTGACAGTTTGAATTGCTTAAATCACATCGAATTCGTAAATGAATTTCTAAAAAGATTTAATTTCATTTTCTTGAATTGTTAAAAGACAATTGGCTTTTCCTTGGATAATTGTTCCCTGATGAATTCTTGATTGATTGATTGTTATGTTTATTTATATTTGACAGCGTCGCATGTATGATTTGCGAGCGGGGTAATAGATGCATCTATGGTTTGCGCCATTCGACCCTCTGGCAGTGCACAGTTTAAATATTATTGGATCGGGTCGTACGTCCTCGGCATGATTTGCGCACGCTTGTATTGCTTGCCTTGGGATTTATAGATGTTGATATTTTCTCTCCCTGACTTGAGAATAAATGTATAAATGATGAAAAGGAATTTGGTAATTTTTTATAAAAGAAAGAATTATATACTTGCTTCATTCTATTGAATTACAATCATGTTTATAAAAATCCTCAATTTATTATATTATGGGCGTATCATTATTGGACCACTAGTAAGTGTCGAAGTTGACCTCTCGTCTCTATTTCTTTGGTATTGGACGGGATACTTACTGGGTACACGTTGTTTTGGTACTAATGCTATACTTGCTGTGCATATTTATTGCACAGGCACATGTATTTCTAGTGGCCTACTGGGCATAGCAGCATGGATGATACAGGGACTTAGGTGAGCTGCATTTATCGAGACGACTCGCAGCCCGCAGAGTCTCCTTCAGAGTATTGTACTATATTTCATTTCTGTCCACTTTGTATTCCGGACAGTTACTGTATGTTATTTCATTCCCTAGTAAATGCTTATGCACTTATAACATAGGGTTTTGGGATGATTATGGGGTATCTTGTATTAACTTCTTAACATTTATATTTAATTTGAAATGATTACCTTTTTCTAGTAAAATTGAAGGAAAATCATAGTTTTCAAAATTATTAAAATGAGAATTTAATTAAGTATTTTGGTTGGCTTGCCTGACAGCGGTATCCGGCGCTATCACGACCCTTAGTGGATTTTGGGTCGTGACAACATGGTATTAGAGCACTAGGTTCTCGTAGGTCTCACGAGTCATGAGCAAGTTTAGTAGAGTCTCGCGGATCGGTACGGAGATGTCTCTACTTATTTTCGAGAGGCTACAGGGCTGTTAGGAGCACTTCCCTTCTTGATTTCCCCATCATGCGATTTGATTCCTTGAGGCTTATGCCCTTGTTTCCTTCCCAATCGATCTTATGCGATGCGATGCACTTATTATAAATCAAGAATTGAGAAGTTTTAAAGGTACTACAATGATGATGCGGGATGCTTCTCCTGGCGTAGTTGATTTGACTATTGTCATCGCCCTGTGGAAGGATATTCTATCGTTTCAGCTTAATAGTAGTACTTCTGAGAGCTCTAAGACTAGACACAAGTTTCCATGATGCTTATGAACGGTTGTCGCGCGGTATTGATGTGATGGTAGGATACTTGCCTATATGTCAGGGCAGTAAATGACTCAAAGTGAGGTTTACTCAGTGCATGATTTAGGGATTCAGTATTTTATTCCCGGTGGAGGAAGGGCAATCGGGCTAAGAATGTTCAGATTTGGGTTGATGGAGTAACGAGGCTTGGTATTTGCGAGCGTGGTGGAATTTTCATCTATGATGAGGTGTCGTTGTCCTTGTTGAATGTGCTAAGTTCGTCAGTGTTAAGACCTTCAAAAATTCACCTTTGGGGCAGGATATTGTAAGATAGTATTGGAGAAGCGGTTGTTGGAGATCACGGGGTGCGGTGGTTCAGGATTGCATGTGTATTTCTAATGCTTACGGCTCGAGAAAGATGATCTTCATAAAGTTTTAAAAGTTAGTAGCGGTCTATTGGTTCAAGTGCTACCGAATTAGATTTTGATCTAAGGCATCATCCGAGCAGCAAAGGATGAGAAAGGACGTGTGGGAAATGTCAGGCGGTGGTTAAATTTCTAGAAGGCCAACAGTAAGAAGCGGAAATCAAATAGTTTCTTAAAGAAGAGGGTCTGGCCACAGTGGGAGAGTGGCAAAGCAGCACGTGGATTCAGTGGTAGGATAACTACACCCTTGAGGAAAGTTGGAGTGATTTGGGAATTTTTAGTGGACGGTGATTGGGTCTACGCTTAATTTGAAATATTGGCTAGCATAACAGCGGAAGATTTGATATGACGAAAAGGAGCTGCTTGATATGAAAAAGGATACAACATAACTTTGAATTGGAAGATATTGTCGCACATTTAGTTAATGTCCACGAGGAGTGAATGGACTTGTGTAGCTGGTGGATGAGCACAAACTTAGGATGGATTATTGATGTCGTAGTAATTGTACCCCATGCAGCGACGTTGGAAGATGTCGGCGCATAGTCTCCACATTTGGGGGATGTCTTCTATGAGCAGATCAGCGGTCGCGTGGTTGGCAAAGCTTCGGCGAAGGAATCTATTAACTATTCGGTAAGAGGTCTAATATGTGAATGTTGCTAGAGATTCAGAGTGTTCATGAAATGCTAAAGGAAGGATTTCGAGGAATCTGGCGGTTTAATTGTGCAAGGTCATGTCAATAAGAGAAAAAGAATCTTGATGGGTTCCAAAGTTATGTAATAGTGGCTTCAAGCTAAGTGGGAGAGTCCCACCGCTTATGGTTGGATTGTCTGGTCACCTATTTGTGAGATTTCTAGATATCAGCATATTGATGGGTTATCGTGACTAAGAAAAGAGAACATCAGTAGTAATTTGAGCAAAGGAATTAAAGAACGAGTTCTATAATTGGCATCATTGATTCATGTTCGAGCATTGGGAAGATTCAGGAATTATGCTTCGTATAGAAGTGAGTTGCAAAGAAGGTGATTCGACCGGGTCTTCTTTGAGAGGGTGGTCATGTGCTGGTGGAGCCTTGCAGTTGATTATATTAGGGACCATGTTAGAGTGTGTGACTCTCAATAATGGTCCTAGTGAATTCAAAGGTCAAAATGCGGTGCCTAAGGGTTCAAACCCTCAGTATGGTTAAGAATCAAGCTTTTGTAGTAGCTTATGATAAGAATCCCAGAATGTTTACTTTGGATTTGTAAAGGAATTATCAGAACGAGTGTATCAGTTGAAGATGGGAATGTGCGTGCAAGGAGTGTATGAAATAATTCATAGGTTTGGAGACAGGGTGGTCTCGTGGGATGGGGTCACTCAAGGTGAGTGCAGATTCAGGTTGGTGATGTAAGGAATGGAGCTATTATTATCTCTAAGGAAAGTTAAGGATGAATTAGAAGAAGATATATTGGTTAGCCATGGTTGAATTGGCATAGTGATGGCGATGCGTGCGAGGCTCGACGGCCGCCGTAATTGATAGTGTTTGGAAGTATTCAAGTATTATAGCCTGTTATGCGTAGGCTAGTCCCGGAAGGGTTGTGGTGGTTTAGGCCACTATTTGAGGATTTGAATGTTCTACGGTTATGAGAATTCACTCGTGTGTTGATATGGTTCTCTTGGAATGAGTTAAGTAAAAAGTTTCCATGTGAGGAAGTATTTACCATGTTAGTGATTCAGGAGTTGTGATAAAATTCTTGTACTATCGCATGCTAGCTTGTTAGGTGCAGTGAGCGGTATGAAATTTGAAAGTGAGGATCAAGGTTGCGGTTTGGTGTTGACAAGGATGTCATGAGCTCGGATGAGTAGTAAAGGGATTTGAATGATTAGAGTAAGCTGGCATTGTCTTCAGCATCACCTGAGATCAGTGTTTTGTGAAAGAGGCTTTGCATCCTGGCTATGGATTCATGATCGCTTTTCAGCGTTAGTGCGGCCGGTGGTATGGATGTGCAGACTTTCTATCTACTACGGAAGGCCGTGGGGGTGTGCCCCACGGGAATATTGTATAATCCCGGCATGTAGTCACTGGATTGATTGAAGAATGAAACCAAGTATGAAGATTGTGGTGATATTGTTAATTTGAGAGTTTATGCTTGGAGGGCACTCAGTTTATTGGGTTGTGGACTGTGGAGGACTACTTCGGTTAGGATGGTTGTACTTGTGTGTTATGGGAAAAATGGGTTATTATGGACCTGGGAAAGATTACTGGCCTAGTTCAGTACGATCAAGATCGACTTGAGGTCTGTGAATGGATTTAAATATGAATATGGGCTCTATATCATGCCAGATGTGTTTAGTTCAGCATAACACTCCTTATGGAGAAGTATTCAAGCGTGGGATGTTGTTTCGTCGTCGGCTATTTCATGAAATACTATATTGTGTTGTGTGAGTAATGAACGACTGGATAGTTTTCTTATGTGTTGAGGTTCCACGTATCGATGGTGTTATGTGAGCAGGATGGCTCTTTAGTTTCAGAACATATATCGTACCTCAATTGTGCTTGAGTTTGTTAGCTTATGGAGCTATATGTCTCCCCAGGGATGGTATTATGCACTTAGCGTGCTTGTGACCGATGTTCGGTATTTTATTGTAATGAGCAATTTAGCTCGATGTGTATCTCCTTATGTGAACTTTATGTGTGGATCGGGTGGCACACCGCCATGGGTATGTTGTTTGGATCGGGTTGCACGCCGCAACAGTGTGATACTGAGTACAGTTCCCTATACCTATTTATATGTGTTTTGTTTCCCATTTTCTGAGGAAAGTTCATATTAGTCGCGTGAGTTGAGTAGTCCCTTCCAGAGCTCGTCTTTCTTATGTATCACGTTCGAGTTGGTAGCCTATTGGCACATTGTGGCATACGAGACTTTTGGTCATGTCTGGGGTGGCTTGTTGCTTGAGCAGTTCGTACTGGGTGAGACAAGGTTATTGGATCTAGGATCAATGCAATCGAATTGTATGAAGTATATTAAAGAGCAAAGGACATTATTTGGTTCATAATGAAGTAATGTTCTTGCCAGGAATGTAGCCTCAATGATTTGTTGACTTGGCAGTTGGTTATGAATTTCTACACATCTCTTCTGTCGTGGCGGTATTGCGAGAGTTGGAACAAGACTTATATATATCTTGAGGTGTGTTGTGAGCATCAGATTCGGGGAATGTTGGTTATTATGATAAAAGAATGTTATTATGGTCTTGTGAATGATATGGTGCATGGTGAGAATTAAGAAAAGGTAAGCAGTCATATTCTGGTACCTCATATAGTGATTGATACGGTGTTCATATATTGGAAGCAGTCCTGGTTGAGAATTTCGGATGTTGGGATTGGGCTCTATGCTTATTTGCTTGAATAAAAGGGAATATCTTTAGAATTGATCGAGCTAATGTGTTCAACTGGGTTATAGTAGCACAGATAGGTGTACGAGGTGTTAAACAGTGATTTCGGACAACTCCAGCGCAGTTCTTAGCACGTTCGAGGACGAACGTATGTTTAAGTGGGAGAGAATGTAACGACCCGACCAGTCATATTGAACTCTAGCGCATCGTTCAGAAATTTGAGGCCATGAGTAGCTTCACTTCAAGTATTATGACTTGTACGCATGGTCAGAATTGAATTTCGGGAAATTCGGAGTTGAATTGGAAAGAGAATTCTCATTTCGGAAGCTTTAAGTTGAAAGAATGACTAATATTGGATTTTTAAGTAAACGACCTCGGAATCGGGATTTGAAGGTTCCAGCAGGTTCGTATGATGATTTCGGACTTGGGCGTATGTCCGGATCAGGTTTTGGAAGACCCGAGGATGTTTCAACACATATTGTGGAAGGTAGCATTTTTTGAAGAACTTCATAAGTTTGAGTTAAAGTGCATTTCAGTGTTATCAATGTCTGTTTGAGATTCTGAGTCTGGGAATAGTTATGTATGGTGATTCTGGTGTTGGGAGTGCGATCGAAAGTGAATTCGGAGGTCCACGGGTCATTTTGGAGTAATTTGGCTAAAGATAGAAATTTGAAGGTTTTTTAGGAGTTTGACCGAAAGTGGACTTTTTGATATCGGGGTCGGAATCCAATTCCAGAAGTTGGAGTAGGTCCGTAATGTCGAATGTGACTTGTGTGCAAAATTTGAGATCAATCGGATGTGATTTGGTAGGTTTCGACATTGAATGAAGAAGTTTGAAGTTCTAAAGTTCATCAAGTTTGAAATGCAGCATGATTCATGATTTAGCATTGTTTATTGTGATTTGAGGCCTCGAGCAGGTTCGCGTTATGTTATGGGATTGGTTGGTGTGATTGGATGGGGTCCCGGGGGCATCGGGTGGATTTCGTATGGTTAACGGATTGAATTGGAATTTGGAAGAAGAGCTGAAGCTGCTGTCTTCTAGTGTAACCGCACGTGCGAGACTTGGGCCGCAGGTGCAGAGCCGCAAAAGCGGCTAGGAGGGACACAAATGCGGTGTTTGGTTAGAAGTGAAGAGACCGCAAATGCAGTCATGTATCCGCAGAAGCGGGACCGCACCTGTGGTAGTTGAGGCGCAGAAGCAGAAAGAGGAGCCTGGTGAGAAACTGCAGGAGAGGTAGAGGGGCCGCACCTGCGGAACCGTAGAAGCGGTCGTGTGACCGCAGGTGCAGAAATGCTGGAGGCAGTAAGGTTCTTTAAATTAGGGGTCTTGGCTATTTTTTTCCATTTTACTCTTGTTTGGGCGATTTTTGGAGAGCTTCGAGAGAGGGATTTCGTCATCAAACATGAGGTAAGTTAATTCCACCTCTTGTGAGTTAAATACATGATATTATTATGGATTTGAATAAGAAAAATTGGTAGAAACTTGGGGTATTGGTGGAAAGACTTAGGATAGGTATTTTCTGATTTTGACCACGATTTTGGGCATGAAATTAATAGTAAATTCCACATTTGAGTTTGTGAGGTTATGGGTAAACTTTATCTTCAAAAATTTCGAAATCTGGGAACGTGGGTCCAAGGGCGATTTTGTCAACTTTTCGAGCGGAGTTGGGATTTTAGATAAATTGAATTGTTATGAATATTAGGGTGTATTTTCATTGGTTTGCCTGTTATTTGGCTAGTTTTGGAGCGTCGGGGTATCAGTTTGAGTCGTTGGAAGGGCTTGGAAGTCGGTCATTGGACTTCGGAGCAAGATGAGTCTCCTTTCTAACCTTGTAAGAGGGAATTGTCCCCATAGGTGAATTAATTGGATTTGTGCTCCTATTTGTGGGGGCTACGTACGCACGAGGTCATGAGAGTTCGTGCGTAGCTACTATTATGTTTAAGTCCGGGTAGTCTAGGACCCAAAAGCATGCTATACTTGGAATATTTGTAATCTTATTGACAGTTTGAATTGCTTAAATCATATCGAATTAGTAAATGAATTTCTAGAAAGATTAAACTTCATTTTCTTGAATTGTTAAAAGAGAATTGGCTTTTCCTTGGATAATTGTTCCCTGATGAATTCTTGATTGACTGATTGTTGTGTTTATTTATATTTGACCGCATCGCATGTATGATTCGCGAGCGGGGTAATAGATGCATCTATGGTTTGTGCCATTCGACCCTCCGGTAGTGCACAATTTAAATATTGTTGGATCGGGTCGTACGTCCTCGGCATGATTTGTGCATGCTTGTATTGCTTGCCTGGGGATTTATAGATGTTGATATTTGCTCTCCCTGACTTGAGAATAAATGTATAAATGATGAAAAGGGATTTGGGAATTTTCTATAAAAGAAAGAATTGTTTACTTGCATCATTCTATTGAATTACAATCATGTTTATAAAAATCCTCGATTTATTATATTATGGATGTATCATTATTGGACCACTAGTAAGTGTCGAAGTCGACCTCTCTTCTCTACTTCTTCGAGATTAGACGGGATACTTACTGGGTACAAATTATTTTCTTACTCATGCTACATTTGCTGTGCATTTTTGTTGCACAAGAACGTGTATTTTTAGTGACCTACTAAGCGTAGCAGCATGGATGATACGGGGGCTTAGGTGAGCTGCATTTATCGAGACGACCCGCAGCCAGCAGAGTCCCTTCAGAGTATTGTACTGCATTCTCATTTCTGTCCACTTTGAATTACGGACAGTTACTGTATGTTATTTTATTTCCTAGTAAATGTTCATGCACTTGTGACACCGGGTTCTGGGATGATTATGGGGTATGTTTTATTAACTTCTTAACATTTATATTTAATTTGAAATGATTATCTTTTTCTAGTAAAATTGGAAGAAAATCATAATTTTCAAAATTATTAAAACGAGAATTTAATTAAGTATTTTGGTTGGCTTGCCTGACAGCGGTGTCCGGCGCCATCACGTCCCTTAGTGGATTTTGGGTCGTGACAACATCATTTTAATTATATGCTACTTAACTTTCAAGAATTTAATTCCATTAAACTGTTTCAATTTAAAATAGTTTTCATATTTAATCAAATGCTTTCATATATATAATAAAATAGGAGTAAAATGCAAAAAAAATATACCAGTTGTTCCCTAAGGGTCTTGTCCTTAAATATTGTTCCTGTTTTTTTGACTTTGTTACAAAAATAGATTTTTTTTAAACCAAGAACACCATAGTTTTTCAATAGTAGAAACTTAAAATTCTTGTTTGGGGGTTGTTGAATCTGGAAGATAAAGATTGATTATTGTTAAGATTGTTCGAATGTTTATAGCTTATGTTAAAAATTTTAATTCGAACACTGATTTAATGATTTACTTTAAAAATTTCAAAACTCCATTGTTGGTCCTTACTCCTTAATTGAAGAAGACAAAGTTAATTCTCTTGATTTGTTATTATTTGATTAAATTGGTGATTGAGAATAGTTTGTATTGGTGTTTGGAGGTTTTATTGCAAATTTGAAATCATTTGGAGCAGATTTGAGGTGGTTTTATCAAAATTGTAATTTCGAAAATTGTTGAGCGGCACAAAAAAATTATGCCAATCAGGTAGACTTTGATGAACAATTTAACAGATAGGTCAATTGCAGGTACCACAAAATCATGCCAATTTGATAGAGTTTAGTGAATAATTGAACATGCACAAAATTATGCCAACTGAATAGATTTTATGAACTATCTAATAAATAGGTCAAATGCAGATAATGTGGTAGAGTTTGGTGAATAATTGGACCACACACGCAAATTGAGGTGAGGTAAAAAAGGAGGTTTTAAGGCCTCAGAACTAGGACTGCTTATCGGGCGGATTAGGCAATTATTTACTCTTAACGATTTGGCTTAACGGTTATCGGCTTTTAAATGTATTAATCTGTTAGCCACCCGATAAGATATCGGGCGGATTGGTATCGGTTTAGCTCTTATCGGGCGGTTTATCGGCCTAGCATACATATTCACAAATCAAAATTATCCTCAACTAGGTACTGCCGTACTGAAGTCATTCAAATCTCAAATGTTTATCCATTGATTTTCATCTTTTGGTTCACTTCAAAGCAACTTACTTCAAAATAATAGTTCCTTCCAGGTAATTGTACCAACAGTATATTTCTGGAATTTGTGGCAATGGGATATGTAATTTAGACAGAAGCAAGACGAATGCTTCTTGCACATGTTTGCTAGGGACTTCTAAGGTGGGAAATGATGTCTGATGTTCAGGAAATTCTTCAGTGACAGGGAAATGTGGACCTCGGCATGAAAACTTGATGTCTCAGTTCAAGATTTCTACTATTCAGAAAACAAATTATTATTTCTCAGAATCATCTGTCATAGAAAATTATAGTGATAAAGGGACTGTGTCCAAATGTGGTGATGCTTGCTTATCAAACTGTGATTGTGTTGCTTCTGTTTACGGCCTTAGTGAGGAGAAGGCTTACTGTTGGTTACTCAGGAGCATGGAATTTGGTGGATTTGAGGATCCTGTTTCAACTTTATTTTGAAGGTTGAGGCCAATGCCTCAGCGTCTGGAGCAAGCGGTAGCAGAACACCTGCGGATTCATCAGACGAGTCATAAAGTACGCACGAGAAGGTTTTGGTACTTCCTATAGTCCTGAGCATGGCAGTTCTTATTGGCCTGCTCGGTTGTTTGTTATATATTAATATATTCCAGCACACTAAAATTTTCCAACTTAGAGAATAGACTATAGAGACAGAGACGGGTTTGTTTTTTATTATTCAAGTTCAAGGTTTTTTATTTTATTTTATATACATAGTAACATATGGATAAAAATAAAGATAGAGTAGTGGAAGAAGTGGAAGGGTTTTTGATCTTTAATATATATATATTCTTAACGGGTTAACGGATTATCCGTTAAGAAAATTGAATAATTCGCCCCCAAACCGATAAGCCGTTAATAAAAAAATTTCAATCCGTTCCCCGTCCGTTAAACCGCTAAACCGATACCCCATTAAGTTTCGGTTCGGTTCGGTTTTTGGTTTCGGATCGGTTTTGAACACCCCTAAGTAGATAGATTAAATATGATATAAAATTTATCAGTACGGTAGGAAAATCCCAGACAAGCAATAATGTGTGTAAAGCCGAAAGATCATTTTTTAAATACTTTAAAAAAAGGAATAATATTTTAAGATCAGCCCTTTATGGGCCATTTCTGTCAATCACTAAGGGATCGTTTGGTAGGATGTATAAGAATAATGCTGAATATGGTGTATTAGTAATGTTGGTATTAGTTATGCTTGCATTAGTTATGCTGGTATTAGTTATGCTTGCATTAGTTATGCTGGTATTAGTTATGCTGACATATTTCTTATCCATTATTTGGTTTGATGTATTTAAGCATTGCACAATTTCTAAAAGAATCGCCTGTTTATAAAAATGCCCTCAAAACCAGTTCATCACTCTAACTTTTTAAAAGAAACATATGTTGAGAAATATTTTTATTTATTTGCTAGAGGAAATATGCTAAGTAGTTATTTATTTACTAGAGATATAATTTTATTCTCTATTTGGATTATTTTAAACTTGCATATTTTAATCAAGCATAAATTTTGAAGGATAATTTTGTCTTTAGCTAAGTTAATGCTTACATTAAAACCCATTGCATTGCTAATACCATGGTTTTCTATGCATTAGTTATGCATAAGATAATACCAAATAGGATGTATAACTAATGCTTGCATAACTAATGCATATGTTCAAAATGTCTACCAAACAAGGTATTATTAATACACAAAGCTAATGCAAGAATTATTTTATCTAATGCATCGTACCAAACGACCCCTTAGGATCTTAGAGACTCATTTTGACACAGCAAAGAGAAAAAAAAACATGGGGTTTTGTTTCATATTTAAGAGCTCTTTCTACAATTTTTTTAATCACATTACTGAATAATGAATTAACGTCGTATAGACATTTTGGCTATATTTTCCACTTCCAGGTCGTGTCTTCGAACTTGGCTATAACTTGTGGTTTTTTTTTCTCTTTTTTTAACTTTGCTATTAACACCCTTCTCTCAATTTTCCAGTTCGGTCAAATGACAAGTTACTCGCGGCTCACTTTTCCTGCTCTCACGCAGACCGTCGCAACCGGGTGAGGTTTGTTCGTTTCTATTAATTGGAGGTTCCGTCCAGGTTTTCCTCGTTTGTTTGCTCAATAATTGTCTATTCACAATTTGAAGGCGACTGGTCTGTTGGTTTTGCTGATTGTTAGCAAATGAACTCCAAATTGAAATCTAAGTTGATTAGTTCTTAAAATTTCATCTAGAAACAAAGAGTTTTTATGTTTTGATAGCTTAAATCCTGAATCCAATATCGGACGTAATGGTATTACCAAGAAGTTGGAGGACAGGTACTATGTAAATGTAATGACGAAGAAATCTAGTTATATGTGCTTCTGATTACAACCTTTATGCTCCTTATTATTCTTTGATTAAGAGATTCGATCTGCTAGATGTTTCATTTATATTTGTTATTTGTCTATTAACTTGTATCGGATAAACCGTGACAGCTTAGAAACAACATAAAGCTGAAGAATACTGGAGATTAAAATAAAGGTAAATGGAGTTGATTCTAAAAAGAATTTCGTACTTCTTGAAAAGGGGAACATTAATAAGTGGAAGAAGGAACGTTAAAAGAATCAAACACACCACACACAATAAATAATTGAAACTTCGTCATTAGTCCTCTTCTTGGAATACAAAATTCTACTTGATTTCCTCTTTGTTTTTCCTAACACTAATAAATATTTTTTCCAACTGTAGTAGTTTCTTCTTTAAAAGAAGCTGGTGCGGAGTTAGGGTTGAGTTGTATGGTTTTATCTCTGCATAAATCGGAACATGGCTCGAAAGTTTTCTCGCCTTTGTACAGTTGCCTGCATGTACAGATCAATTACTGGAGCCAAATTGCAACCACCAATCTTGCCCTGCACATTCCAGTCTCGTCCACACACTATACTCCATGGCTATTGTTATCCTATGCTCCAACTTCAAGGTCAATTCTCTGCACTCCTCTCAACCTAATTGGTTATGTAATAAAGCTTGAAGCTTATTTTCCCTCTCTGTGATGTAATATTGGTGTTTATAAAGCACCGTTTGGGCATTCAGGAGTATTATAAGTGATGGAGATAAGGCTTCTTTTCATGTGGCCAATCTGTTTGTGAGAGAGTTCTCAATGAAATATTGGAAGCCCTAGACTAAGTTGCTCCGACATGGCAGTTTAGGTGCCGCACCCGTGTCTACACGACACCAGTATGAGTGTGGGTATGGGATCTGGTCAAACAATTTTGGGTACTTTGACCATGATGGACGGAAAAATTCGAGACAAGATACAATTTGATTCCCGAAATCAGAACCAATACTAGGGTAAATTGGAAGAAAATAGCATACCTTATCAAGGAAACCAGTCCTTTACTTATCTATAACTTGAGAATAAAAAAGAAATCCACACTTTACTAGTTATACTTAAGTATTCCACAAAAGTATTCATAATTTAGAGATATTTTTATTTTTTGAATTATTTTTAGCCGGATCCCGCACCCGTATCCGTACTAGGATCCGTATGCTGGAATCTTACAGTTTACATCTTGAAGTATCCGACATCTAGATCCGCACCCACACCCGCACTCGTATCCGAGCAACTTAGGCCCTAGACTGCTCTAAGGCAGTCCAAGGAGGACACAATAAATTTCTAGAATTTTTGTGGTGGATCAGATTCAGAAAAGGGATTTCTCAGTTGTAGGAGTAACATTTAAGGACTTCTTGAGTTTTGGACTGACTGACTTCTAAAGTTTCTGCTTCAATGTTATGCATCTCCAATCAGTGAATGAATTTCAACCTAGCATGGAATCGTCTAGTGAATAATTTTGAACACATCTATGCTTCTACTTCAATATTTTGCCTCTTAAGTGCTACTACTTGTGTCTCTGCTGTTTAACCATGACCATGACCCTGGAGAAGGATTTGGTTTTTGCATGTCAGCATTGTTCTTAACTGCTTTCTTATTCCATGAGTCTGCTACATGTATGTTTATGTGATTGTCACTTTTCATAGACTTCTTCATGGCTATTCCTACTTCTGCTTTCAAGAGAAAATTAATTCACATTCCTTTCTTGTGACGGGTTTTTGCATATATTCTATCAATTGATTGTTGCTGATCATAATCATGATCAGTTGAAAAGGACCCTTAAGTTCTAACATCTCTATAGTTATCTAACAATCTATAGGGCTGTGTTTCCTTTATTGTTTATCTGGCAAACCATACTTCACCTGTTGATAAAATCGCAGCTCACTTTAAAACAGACTTACTTATATGTGTCTGCCCCCAGTACGTGAGCACTTCTCCTTTCATTATAACTTGTCAGTTGGCATTCTTATTGTTTCTTGAAGTTCTTTCTTCTGTTCTTTGAAATGAAACTAAAACATATAAATTTGGAAGATCATCATTCATCAATGATATTCTGTATTCTAAGTTGTTATACATCCATAGAACATGTTAGTGCCTGTGCCACCATTATCTGACCTCTTTTTTCCCATGAAACTGCAACAAATTCTTAAAATTAAATTTTCCTCGAAGAGGCAACAATTTTTTAGAATTTAGTTCCTGAACTTGCTATGCATAGAACTTCTTGGTATAAGCCAGAAGTTAAAGCATCTACTTTTTGGAAATATGGAGTACTTTCTGCACACAACATTTTGAACTTTTTTTTTCTTCTTGCAAGTATAGTAACTTGCAAACAAAATTCAAGAGGTGATTTATTTGATGCAGCATTGAGATCATATGCACGTAACAGACGTTCCAATTATGATCTATTTGGTGGCGGTATACCTAAACCAGATGAGTTTAAGAAAGCCTGGGCAAAACAAATGGATGACGAAGAGAGCCGTCTTTGGACAGCAAGTGAGGATGAAAGTGACTCCGATAAAACTGATAGTCATAGCCGTCTCAAGAAAGAGATTAGGAAAGCTAAACAACGAGCAAAAGAGCAAGACAGTCCTATTGATGCAGATGATAGTGACGAACTGAGAAGTCTGTGGTCCGATAGTGATGAAGAGAAGACATTATGGACCGGTAGTGAAGGAGATGATGATGATGATATTCCAACTGAACCATATCCGAATGAAAAGAGTGATAGCTACATTGATAAACTGTTTGAATTTGAGGAAAAACCTCAATATAGAACGCTCTCTGAAGCCTTGAAATCTGAGCAGGAACCTGAAGAGTTATCTCCTGGAAAGCAAGCTAGAAAAATTGCAGTGGAAAATGCCCTTAAGAAATTGAAAAAAGGACCTGATGGGCGTTACATCAATGTTTGGGAGGTTATGAGCGATGTGGACATTCTGATTGGTGCTTTTGAGAACATCATTTCAGGGCCAGAGTACGCTGAGCTGAGACAGGGAGGACCTAAGCAATTGAATATGCAATTTTTCAAAGACATACAAGCTCGTATGAGAGATCCAAACTATGAGTTCTCTCCTGAAATGAAATTGAAACCAAAGAGCAAAGTGGTACCTAGAAAGAAATGGCAGAAAGCAGAGTCTAGGCGTAGGAAAGCACGGAAACGATAGCTTCATGGAGGTGCCATTTCTTTTAGCATCTAAATATTGTACCAATAGATTTATGTCTCAGGCGCAGATTCCATGCGTCTTTAGCTATTAGATCAGAGAAAATTCAGGTCTAGAAGAAGATGTGTCAGCAGTTGGTGGACTTGCTTACTGCTTTCTGTAAATTATTCATGATTGCTCTTATGTAGGCATTTTATTTAGATTACTTATTCTTGCTACTGAATGGGAACCTGAATTTCATAACTAACACTTTGAGATAGGTTAATTGCTCTACAGCTACCTCTCTATTTCACCCGGTAACTGGAGTTTCAACATTAATGCATGTATACTGCAATTGTCATTACGACGTTTGTCTCCAGCAGAGGTGGAATAAGTAATTTGTAAAATAAAGCATGTTACCTATCGACAGGTTAAATTACTAGGATAGTGTAAAAAAATTCTTTCACCGTAAATGTATATAAGTGATTCAAATGGAAAACGTACTTGTGACAAAAAAGGTAAAAGAAGACGACAATGTGAAACTTGAAATCTAAACTACATATAGAGGTGTAGAGACGGTAATCTCTCAAATATTGTAGCTATTCACGTTCCAGGGATGGCTGATGTTGGGTGGGAAGACACCATGTGTCTGATTGAGAATCCTCCCTGGGTGATAGGCGTAAATATCACTGTTGAAGTTGTCAATGTCATTGTCATACATTTTCTGCCTGTAAGAGTTCATCATTGTTGAAGGTGGATTACTGTAATGGCAAGCCTGCATGTCATTTATCTCACTGAATTGCCTTGGTTGATATCCATAAGCCCCCCGAGCAGTATGTAAGTTCCGCAGTCCTAGTTCTTTGCTTCCCAAATCAGCAAAACGGGAATTAATATCCTTGAGACCTTGGTTTGGAGCAAAACTAGGATTAGAGTTTCGAAGACCTTGGAAATCAACCATTGGATTTCTGCTACCAGCTTGTATACTTGGCAGATTTTCAAATGGGGAAGTTATTCCAAAATCTGCATTGTTAGTGATGTTTTCCTCCTGACCAAAATATGGATAATCCATGTTTCCTAGTGCATAAAGGTTTTGGTTTGTCTCACCTGTGAGGGAGTCAAATCGAACACTCTGGTCCACAAACTCTTTGTTGCCCCAATGATCGAAGCCTCGTTCAATAGGGGAAAACATAGGCTGCATCTTGGAGGTTCCAAGAGAATTGTATGAGCTGTGCATTTGGTTTTGATGCTTGATATTATTGAGCCAGTTAAGGAGTTCCGGATTCTGAGTCTTCTCATAGTCACACCAGTTTAGAGCTCCCTGGTTTTGGTGATTGTTGTTATCATTGAACCAGTTATAGAGTAGTTGTGTTTCCTGGTTTTCCAATGGATTCTCTGATAAAAGCTCTGCATGTTTCCTTGATTTGTTTAGTTTCTTGATCAGTGTTGCAGCGTCCACATTACCATATACTATGACCACTTGTTCTTCGACATCCATTTTCACTTGATAAACCCCTGAAACCAAATGTTTTAGCCGCAATGTAAATGATGTCTGTTTCTAAAATTCTAAAAATATGAACTTCCCCTGCCCTTTTTGTTGAAAACAAAGAAACGGGTTGATGCAGACATTGGTAAATGCAACTAGTTAATTAAATAATTGAAATCTGCACCTTTTATTTTCAAACGAACATTACAAATGAAGTATAAGGCAACTAGGAAACTAAATAACAAAATAATGAATAGAAAAGGTGGCGAACGATATTTACAGCTAATGCAAGAAATTCGAGAATCATTTACAAAATCATTATTTTTCTCTCGTGTTTTTCGGGTGGGCAGGTTAGACCGTTAGAGAAAGAAAGTGGTAGATGTTATAGGTGAGAAGTGAGAGTACCTTCAATTCTTGTAAGCAGTTTCTTCACCTTCCGCATGCATCCATGACAGTGGATCTGAACTTTAAGAACATAAGTCTGTAAACAGGAAGAAAAATATGAAAACAAACAAGTAGTTAAAGAAGGGAGAAGACAATGCTAAAGAGGAAATACTTAGAAAAAAGAAGAGGAGGAACTTATGAGAAGTGGAGTAATTAGTAAATGACCTGAATTCTCACATACTCAAATTCATGGGCAGTGGCAGACATTTTTCAGTGTTTAGTTTGTCCTCTTTTGTCAAATGAAGTTTGAACTACTTGTTCCTATTTTAAGCCTTCCTACTAACTTGTCTTGGAAGGATCATCCAACCAATGGCTAAAAATAAGCCACAGTTTGTACTAGTAGAGTGGCAGAGAAACGCAGGCACCAAATACATGACAAGAAACAAGAATATGGGGCACTATATAGCCAGCTAGCTAGTCCTTTCATCTTAAGTACAAAAACAGCAGACCCCCAAAAATGTCAGTGTCTGTAGTGATTTTGTGAGATAGCCCGGGGGTGTGTGGAGGGTGTAAGGAAAGGAGTCCGAAACCAAAATGGCAAGTTTTTGGACTCTAATTATGTTTCTACAGCTATAAAAAAAAAGTTATATTTGTACCTAAAACGCAGTATTATACTGCACTTTATGTTAACGAAATTTTAGCCGTTAACGTAAAACGCAGTATAATACTACGTTTTACTTAATAATTCGTTTTTTATGTAAAACGTAGTATTATACTACATTTTACTTCATTTTTGGGCCCACCAAGCGTTCTGCGGATAACTGACATAAATAATTCATTTTTTTAATGTAAAATGCAGTATTATACTGCGTTTTACTAAAATACTTCTTATTTGGGCCCACCAATAAGTGTTCTACGGATAACTGACATGACAATAATTCAAATACATAAAGCGTGGTATTATACTGCATTTTATATAAAAAAAAAATTGCAACCCCAAGCTAGGACTTGCCTTATTTAAAGGCGTTAGGATTTTATGAAAATCCATTCAAAACTTTCCTTTAAACTTCCGTTCATACTTCTCTTCTTATTATCAAGAATTTTTTTATAATGTCTGAAGAGCCAAAAATAAGGGTTTCATTATATTGGGGGGGGGGAGGGGGGTGAGGTTGTAATGGAGAATAATTCTGTGAGGTATAGTTCACCTCCACAGTGTCATATTAAATTGCCGCTTACAATGGAGTATGATAAATTGGTATCGTTGTTATGTAAAAAAATGGGTGTGAGGAAACGTTCGGTGAACCTTAAAGTAACCGGTAGATTTCCGTATTCTGCGACTCCGTAGGGGTTTGCTTATTATTCTGAGTTTAACATCGAAGATGATGAAACTCTTAAAAAACATTGCGGATTCTGGATGAATACAGGGAATTTATTGTAATAAAATTGTCGGAAATGTACGTCAAGGTTGAAGACGTTCCCAATAATGAGGGTGTGCATAGTAGGGATAACCCCCAGTCATCGGGTGGTTATTCTAGAGCAGTTTTTGCCGGACAGATTCCCGATGAAAGAGCTTACATTGATTTAAACTTGTCACCACCGGCGAATGAGCAGCGAAAAAAATAATTTTTCGACTTTATATAATCCACAAGACGGCTGGTAAACTTCAGTTTTTCTACGCTTTAGCGATGTTTAGTTTATGTTTGAATTGGATTTGTATTAACACTCATATTTTTCATAGGGGATACCGTCCGGATATGAATTTTACAAGTTATGACCCCGCTCCTAGTTGGAATATGCGTAGTTCTGGCGTGTTGGACCACGGTGGTTCATCCGGGAGTCATCACCAACAAGAAAATGTCCATCATGGAACGTCAACACAGTACGACTTGTAAGTAAAATGATATAGCTATATATAATGTATTTATCTAGTTGAGTAGCTTATCATTTTGTTCTTTTTGTGCAGTGAAAACGAGCAACTTGATGTTCTTGACCTCACACAGTTGCCCATAGACGACGTATTGACTCGTGATTTGGCAGATGCGCAGAGTTAGGAAGATGATAGTGATTATGACAACAATGTCGATGAGTCTGGAGATGACACACCCTTCCTTGATGAGGGTGATGATGAGGAGGAAGTGAATATCGAACCTGAGCTGACGAGGGAGCATACTCTTCCACCTCCCGTTAGACCAAGAGTGTACGAGTCCCACGTGCCGTTTCATGAGCGGAATATTCCCTACCTTGATAATTTGCCAAGTATGTCGGACGTGGATGCCCACACAAGGGATGTTGATGAATTTCGGTCAGCAATGTGGGATGAGTCTAGACCAGCGGTGCTGGCAAAGGGCATGTATTTCCCCGATAAAGCTCGCCTAATCAGGGCTGTGAAAATCTACAACGTAAGAGAGTATCGTGAGATGACGGTAAGGGAATCAACTACGGAGGTATACAAGGCTGTATGCCATAGATACTTAATGGGTTGTCACTGGATGTTGCATGCCAGCAACAAGAAATCAGGGTTGTGGAAAGTGGGTAAATATATTAGCACCCACAGATGTGAAATAGATACATTCAATGAGAATCACTTTAACCTGGATGTAAACTTGATTTCTCTTGTCTTGATTCCATACTTGGAAGTGTCCATTAGGTTCAAGATTAAAGAGTGTATTACAGCCGTCCACCAGGAGTATGGGTGTACTATAACCAAAAGAAATGCATATCTCAGGCATAAACGTGCCTTTGAAATTATTTATGGTGACTGGGATAAGTCATTTATAGCTCTGCCCAGGTACATGGCCGCACTGCAACACTTTAACCCCGGGACTATTGTTGAATAGAGGCGTGAGCGGAGTCCGGACAGACCCGAATATATTTTCAACTATGTGTTCTGGTCAATTAAATCAGCAATTGATGGTTTTGTGCATTGTCGTCCTGTAATTTCCATAGACGGTACGCATGTTTATGAAAAGTATGATATTAAGCTTTTGATTGCAGTTGCAGTAGATGCCAACGAACAAATATTTCCACTAGTTTTTTCCATTTGTGCCAATGAAAGCGAAGAGACGTGGATACTTTTTTTGAACCACTTGAAGCAGCACGTTGTCAAACATCGTTCAGGTATTTGTCTAATATCTGATCAACATGGTGGTATTTTAAGCTCTGTACAATATTTGTTTGAATGGCAGGAACCCTATGCATACCACCGTTACTATGTGAGGATCCTGAAGGCCAATTTCCAGAAGAAATATCACAACAAGGCCTTGCATGATTTAATGTGGATGGCTACAACTGAGCACCAGCAGTGCAAATTCACGAGGCGCATGGAAATGATCCAGTAGTTAGATCCACGAGCCTATACTTGGCTGATGAGACATGAGCTTCACATGTGGACATTGCATGTTGATGGTGGCAGACGATGGGGATCCCTGACTACAAATGTGTCGGAGTCATTCAACGACTTGTTGAAGTCTTGTTTACCGTGAAAATGGTAACAATAATTAAATTTGTAAATGGGACTCTAAAAATACTTGATCTATTTTTATGCTAGTTGTTAGAGCAGTTGATGCTAAGAATGTGAAGTTTAACGATGAAACATAAGCTAAAACGGGTCAATAATCAAACCGATGGGCTTTCTGCCCAGGCTTCGGACTGGTCGATGAGGGGCCTCGGGGTCGATATCCGTCTCAAGCTCGAGCTATCGGGGTAACCGAGAGAGGGATAACACTTAGAATATAATTAAAGAAGGCTCTTTATGGCCAATATCAAGAAATAAGTGAAGAACAAGTATGAAAGCAATAAATGTTGAGAGTGGCCTCGAGCGAGTGAGAGCGAGAGAGTTAGAGAGAAGAAAGAGAGAGAGATATTATTGATCTTGTGGAGAATAGTTGGAGCAACATCAGCCCCTTACAAGGTGGTGCGGATTCCCTTTATATAGGAGAGGGAATACAATATAATACCGGATGCATTAAATGTAAAGGCATGGAGATGGGATGGCTAGATGCGATACTAGACTCTGCTGATGCTAGTTGCTCGTCTCGGGAGTTCCCCACCCTCAGAATCTTTGTTGGGTCGTGGGCGAACCTCGGGGGAGGGATCTTGATCGTAGCCCTGCAACCTCGAGACACTGATATGACTCCCCGAACGCACCTCAGTGGCGAGAAATTGATCCCTCTGATTTTACCGTATATAGATAGTCTCCGCGTTTCCTAGAATAAAGTAATAGGAAATGATTTTGAACCGTCGTCTCGAGGTCATCATTGTCGTGATGTCAACCATTTAAGAGCATTAAATGCCATGTTCCAGAGAACTGTGCAAGGCCGCCGTCATATGCAATAATCGAGAAACCCACGAACTGCCATTGGCTCATCCTTTCCGCTCCCCAAGTGGTTCCTATAAATACATTAGTTTCTTGAAACTTCACACTTTCACCCCATTTCCAAGCTCACGATCAGAATCTTTTGTATTTGACACTCTTTCATCTTTTCATAGAAGAATTTTTACCATTGTCATTGCTAGGACTTCTAGGACGATTCCCCAGTGGGACAACGCTGCATCATCATCCCGATCTCCTAAGGAAGAAACCAGAGCGATTCCCTCTTTGGAACAGTGTGCCCCATATGATCTAGATATGTCAGAGGATTTTAGCGTCGATGCCACTTCATCTACACCCGGGCCGGTGCGAGCATGTGTCCCGATATATTAGCATCGTGACCGATATTGGCAAGGTAAGGAAGGACTGCCGATGGAGCGAGGCAATGGGGGTGGAGATTCTCGGTCCCAATGATAATATAACAGACCATAAGGCTGGCTTCCTTCACGTATACACCTACCCATTCACCCTGGGGTCCCGATAATTCTACCGAGTTCTCTCCCCTGGAGATAGACCCGGTTATCCTTGACTTATGTGATCGATACCAAGTGACGCTTGGTCAGATCTACCCTTCTTTTTGGAGGATAGTGTTGATGCTTCGTCATTTCACCGAAGGGGTTGAAGGTGAGATCTTTAACCTCAATCATCTGATCAGGATGTACAGCCCTCATTTATCGAGGTTTAATCAGGCTTCACCATCGGTCCAAAAAATCTTTTTTCTCGAGCGTCGACGAGGGAAAGGATCGAGGATAGATGAGTAGCTTTATCTGGGTAAAGACTTCGGACATCATCCCGGCCCAGAGGATGCCCTTTCCGGAGAGGTGGAATACCCGACGTAAGCAATTTTTCCCTTAGCCGCTTTTCAACTATTCTTCCTTTCAAAATAATGATCTCTTTGTGCTTCCTGCAGCCGCTGCTTGGTACTCGAGGGCGGTTCCAGATCTGTCGGGATAGATCGGGCGGTTGGACGAGAAGTTCCCATATTGCATTCGGTCTTGGACCAGCCTGGCAAAGAAGCGTTGGGTGGCTAAGAATCATGGTGAGGTTCTTTTACCATCTTTGCCTTGTACTTTGTGTTTCTTTCTTAGCCCTTAGTGAAAGCGCCTTGCGGTTACTGTGCTGGTGCAGGTCTTGGCGAGAATATGCAGATGGGGCCACCCCCTGGTGGCGAAGTACATGTAAGAAGAGGAAAAGCAGAGCAGCTGTTGTCCATCCTGTGGTAAAGAAAACCAGGTCACTTGAGCATCGAGCCACTACTGGGACTACCGCTTCAACCTTAGAGGCAAATCCTGATACCGAGGGAGAGGGTGATGAAGAATGCTCGCTAGAGCGGAGAACGAGGCCGAGTGCGAGAGCCTCGTAGGCTCCTCGGCCAGAGGCTACTGAGTCCAGAACGGCTGGCTCCGGTCCGCCTCGTGAGTCGGGGACCCTCGAAGAGGATGTTGATGTAGCTTCAGATCGCACGATTGGGTTTGATGTAGTTTCCGCCGGGGGGACCGCTGCCATTAATCTTGAGGGGTTGGGGCTCGGAGCCTTTTAGGAATGTGGGTTGCCACCTGGAGAAGTCGGCGACCTAAACGACTTCTTTTCGTGCTTCTCGGTCTCGTTAGGGGAACTACAGGATGCTCAAGGGATGGTCAGTGCCACAACGGGGATTCCTCTCCAAAGGGGAGGCTCTATTGCCAACATCTTTGATAGCGTTAGTGATAGCGCCGATCTTGATATTCCTGGTGCTGTCAAAGCGGCGGAGAAGTTCATGCAACAGGTTATAGCCATTTCTCGTGCATTTCTTTCGTCCTTGAACGTCATTCTTCATCTTTCTAATTTTTCTGATATGCCGTAATACAAGGAGATGTACGATCATGCCATCATTCGGCTTCGCGGGGAGCTTTCTTATCATGAAAAGGAGTGTAAGAAAGCTAGGATTCGGAGGCTCGCTATGTCCGGGGAGGGAAAGAACTGGAAGAACTTCGGGCCGCTTTGGAAACGACGCTCCGGGAGAAGGCCAATCTTGTTGCCCAGGTACTTTACCTTGCTCATGCCCGACTTTTATTCCGTATTCCCATATATATTGGCTCACCTTTCTTACGCAGGTCGAGCAGAGTGGCTCATAGATTAATCAACTGAATATGGAGATCTCCGTTCTGAGGGAGCGAAATGAAATAGTGGTCGGGGAGTTGATAACATCCCGGGATCTTCTCGAGGATGCTCGCAGGGAGATTGCTGCCTTGGCCGCGACTAAGTTCGAGGTCGAACAAAATGCTATCACTTATTAGGAGGATGCGGCCACGGCACATAGAATAGCTCGTGATGTATCAATAGCAGCTGGGAAGAAACTGACTCGAGCTATTAAGCATGCTAAGGTGGAGGGGAGGAGAGAGACTCTGGAGGAAATCGGAGCCAGAGGTATCGACCCGTCAGCTGATCTCAAGGCGGCCCGTGAAGTGGAGGAGGAACTGGCGCTTTTAGTTTCCCCTGATGAGGGCGAAGATAGTAGCGATGGGGAATAGTTTCCGAATAATTTGGTATCCTTTCCTTTTCCCCTTGTATGTTGCCCCAAGGAGAATGGGTTGTGTAAAGATGTTGTTCTATTTGACAATGTTAAAAGGGTGTTTTCATTCTGTCAGTCCTTCTCTTCCCCACCCCCCCTTTTTAGTCTCCTTGCCCCTTTGCTTTCGCGTTTTGGCTTTTGCCTCTCGGCGTCAGCCCTTCGGAGCTAACTCTTAGATCAACCGGGACCCTGGAACTGGCCATGTCCCGGGGCTAAATTGACAGCTTCTCTCGGACTGGTGCTCGTGATGTCAGGGGGCTCCCCGAGGTCCCACAGTTTTTTGAGTTACGTGGGATATCAATATTCGTATGGTCTGATAATAGTAAAAAAAAGGGCCGGGGTGATTCCGCTAGTGTGCTTCCCTAGGTGAGGGTGACATTAACGCGGCCAGAATTAATTGGCCCTCTTGTGTAGGCGGGCAGTTGTTGCTTTGCCCCTATATATTTGTTCATCCATCTCTCAAGTGGCGAATTTGCTGTTTTGAAAAGGCTGTCTCTTCTGCAGAATCTGGCGCTTTGTGCTAGTCCTCCCGCTTCCCTATTTCAGAAATTTTTTGCCCAGATCCTTATTTTTTTTCCTCCCTACTTTTCCGTATCCATGGCTGCTGTGTCGACGTCCGATTATCTGGTGGAGGGGAGTCCCTCCTGCGTTCCGCATTCGGTTGGCGCCAGCAGTTCGCCTCCGAAGTCAGGTGAACGTGACTCGGGATGCCCTGCCTCGAGGAGAGCTATCACGCTGAGGAAACCTCCCAATGTTTCAGGCCATTGGGAGCATGTGTCAAGGATCATTTCATCAGTGGGGGAGGAAAACCTCGAGAAGATCATAAAATATTGTGGATGGGGGGAAGGCGTGATTTTGCAAGTACCTTCCCCCGAGGAGAGCGTTATGACATATGTTGAGGGATTTTTGAGCGTATACACTCACGTTTTCGCGTTGGGTTCCCCCGACAGGTCCGTGCTCGATATATGTCGGAGATATCAAGTAACACTGGCGCAGGTTCATCCCTCCCTTTGGAGAATAGTGCAGGCGATGAGATATTTTGCGGATAAGGCCTGGATAGAGTTTACTCTCAGCCATCTCGTGAGATTGTATCGGCCATTGCGCTATCAGGGCCTTATTGCTCTTCAACGTCGATCCACCCGAGCTTCTGTAGTCGGCAATGAGGAGGATGAGGACCGGGGATGGATGAATCGGTTTGTTTGGATCCGAATGACCAACGTCATTCCTGGAGAATTTTTGCCATTTCCTGAGAAATGGAACTCCACACGTAAGTGCCTCATACGAACTGTCTTTGTTTCGACCGGAGGCTGGCTCCATAACGATATCTTTCTGTTCTTTATTTGTAGCAACTCATTGGTCGCCTAATGAGGTCCCTGATTTAGCCAAGTGGTCTCGTAAGCTGGCAGCTTGCTCGATTTATGACAGGCACCAGTGGCGAGATATGTCCAAAGGGAGATGAGAGGAAAGCATCACGGTAGGTGCCCGACGCTCTTCCTCCTAAAAAATGGTGCTTTTCTTTCCGGTTTATTTGATTTAACTGTCACAGGTATTGAGGTTCCTTTCAAAGTGGGGTCGTGTCCCCCGGGGGAGGAGGAGATATTATTGGCCTCGGGATCAAGGAGTGTTGATAGAAAAAAAGATGTTCCGGGATGCGGAAAGGCTTGTACTGAGGTGACTCCCTCTCAGCGATTAAGGAGAAGTGATTCGGTCGATCGACAACCTTCTAGAAGTGGTATGCTGTTGGACGTTGTTTCGGCCTTCGGCGAGGGCTTAACGTTTTGGCCTTATGGTGAGTTTTGACTGTTGTAAGGTTGTTCTGGCCCCGCATTTTTCCTTTTCCACTATTCTTTTTCTTTATCCGGCTTTCTTTCGTAGGCCTTTGACAGGCTTAAATCCGAGTTGCTTCGTTGCGAGGCCCTGTTGCGGGAGGCTCTGGACAGGGAGAAATCCCTCAAGCTTCTTTGTGCGGCAAATGAAAGCGAGCTCGTTTCCTTACGATGCGAGGTGGACCGGAACCGGATCCATGAGATCCACCTGGAGAAATAGGTACCCTGTATTTCATGATAGCTTGCACTCTCTTTCTATCTTGGCGTCTTGATATTTTGGTGTTTTAGTTGAAGGACAAAGCGGATGAGTTGGGATAACTCTGGGGCGAGGTTGGCCAAGTCAAATGCAAACTCGTCGAGCTGCAGGTGCATGCGGGTGCCTATATTGCCACCAAAGAGAGGGCTCAGGCCGGAGTTTCTGCTCTTGAGGCACAAATCTAGACCGTTCATGCGAACGATTCTGCTCGGGCGAAAATGATCGCAAGGCTTTCGTTCGAGCTGTCGAAGGCAAAAACCGAGGTGGTGAATGTTCGGGCCGACGTTGTGATGAGTAATACCAGGGAGAGATAGAAAGTGGCGGCCTATTCGAGGAGCACTGACATTGCTAAAGTTGAGCTGAAGAGGGCCCTTGATCGTGCAAGCAATAGCAAGGAGTATGCGAGGTGCAGATCCCGAAGGAAAATCCTTGAGGAGATTCATGTCAAGGGCTTCAATCTCTCGGGGGAGATCGAACAAGCCAAAGGGGAGGAATATGATGCCAAGTTCCTTCTGTCCGATGCTGAAGACGGTGAGGAGGGGGCCACCAGGCCGTAGTTGTCGAAGGGGGGAACGTTATTCCCTGCCTTCTTCTTTGTATATATAGCTTTCATAGTATGTTGTAGATTGAGATTGTGCTTTACCGTTAGTATGTAAAAATAAGAGGGGGAACCTCACAATTTGTATCTTTTGTACTCTTGTTCATCAAGATCTTAATCGGGTCTATTCGACCTTTGGATCGATAGAAATCTCCAAACCTTTAATATGGCCCTGATGTTCGTTAGGCCAGCGGCAACGGCTTTTATTTTTTTGCATTTGGGGCGTATGCACTTTAACCACTTTGGGGTTTAGTCTCCGAGTTGGGCTCCGAATCGAGCTCAATTTTCCCTCAAGTCTTACGTCTGTACGGGCTGGCGACAATGGCTCTTACGCCTTGGGTCGGAGCGACCTTTTATGTATGTGGCTCTGAGGCTTGTGGAGCTGGCGACTATGGCACTTACGCTGTGCCCTTAGGCATGTGTAGTTAACTATTTCGGACCCGGTCTCCGAATCAGGTTACGACTCGAGCGCATTTTAATACTCAAGTTTTCAATTTTCAAGCTGGCGACAATGGCTCTTATGTTATTGGTCGTTGCGACCTTTTAGTGTGCGGCCTAAGGCTCATTTGGCTGGCGATAGTGGCTCTTACGCTTTTGCCCGTGGGCATATTATAGGCTTTATTTTCCTCTCATTAAGGTCTTTTGAAATAATTTTTCTTGACCCGTCGTTGGTTCGGGAAGAACCTCGATTTCAAGTTGTTAGCGGCGATGTTCGAGCACATCGGAAGGTTTAGCTCGTAGGCTGAGTAGCTTGAAGCCTTGTGATTTGGAGCTGATATGGTCGAAGCTTGTTTTCCTGTTGAGGGTAGCTTGTTTTAACCGGTTCTTTTTGAAGTAGATTCGAAGTAATGGCCTACGATTTTGTTAGCAACGGTCGGCCGTCCCCGAGTCGTGTTAATTTAGCTGGTGCAGCCGTTTTGACCGTAGTCATATGTGTTTGGCCGGAGCCATTTTTTATCCCGAGTAATAGTTTAGGCGTATACAAATACGACATATAGCCTAAACTTTGGGATTGAGTTTCATGCCTATTGAGGTCGTACAATTTGTCATGCATGTTGAGGTATTACAGCTTGTCATGCCTGTTGAGGTCTTACAGTTTGTCATACCTGTTGAGGTCTTACAGTTTTTGTTGCTATGTAGAATAAATCTAACTAGACCAAGTCTACCCGCTCGAGGTCTTACGGCCTCGGGTTTTCCAGTGTATGGCGATTGGCGACAGTCTCCGAGTCATCGAGTTTGCTTAGGCCCAGAGACCGTTACTCGTGATTTCGGAGTTGCCTCGTTGGGGCCTTATGAGCTCGAAGTTCCGACCTTGAGGTCATGCGGGTGCCAAATTGTTGAAGCTAAGTCTCTGAGTATTTCGGGACGTATCCGGTGGAGGGAATCCTCGCCGTAAGCATGCCGAAATATTCTTCTTTGGAGTATGAGTTGCTGAAAGATATTCTTTAATTGTTTGGCGTAAATACATGTTGTTTCGTTGTCTTGAGATCGGCCCGCGCAGACACGGTTCCTTTGATCGTTTGGCCCGGTATATGATTTTCCATTGGGACCTTGTTTGTCCTTTCCTGGTATAGGGCTGATTGTAAAGAAAGTCCGGTGGGCCCATCGAATCTTTCTCGAGAAGTACGTGGACATTGCCTTGTTAAAAACCTTGTCGGCAAAAACCCGTTTCGAGATAAAAAAAATGATCAAAGGAAAAGAGTACAACGGATGCTTTGAAACCTTAGGGTCCTCGAGCCGGAGCGGTGTCCCGATTGTCTTGGTCGCTGGCTTGCGCAAGAGTTATCATGAAGTAAAAGATAGAAAAAGGGAGAGGTGATTATACCTTTGTGGCGATGGCGCTTTCGGGTTCTAGCGTTCGTTTGGCGGTTGCCATGTGGTCCTCTATTTGAATACGTCTGGGGTGATCATCAAAAAATTGTGTGGACGATGTGTTGGGGCTCGTCTGCATTATTCTTTTTGGCTGTTTCTCTTTCTCAGAAATAGTTTTTAGCCCAGTTGCTGAGAAATTCCTGAAGGTTCTCGTTATCGAGCAGTCAGGCCACTTCCTCTCAGAGCTGCCTGCAATCCTCGGTTCGATGCCCGTGTGAGTTGTGAAACTCGCAAATCAAGTTGTAGCTCCTTTGAGAAGGATCCGAGTGTACAGGTCTGGGCCATCTGGCGTCCCTGATTTTGCTAATGGCGAACACGATGTTCGATACATCAACATTGAAGTTGTACTCCGATAGGCGGGGCGCCCCCGCTGGACCTGTGTCCCCGTCGAAGCCACCTCTATTGATGGGACCCTGAGGGTTCTTTCCTCAGTTTATCAATCGGTCGTTGCGAGGCGGATTGCATTTCGGAGCATTTCTCCTATCATCAGGGTACGAATGGTACCTCTCTTTATTTGATTTTGACTCCTTCGCTAAGAATATACTCAGGTATACTGAGCCCGAAGGGGCTCCTAGATGGTCGTCCTCAACCTTGATCTTTGACTGGTATCGGTTGTGGATGTCCGACCAGGTTACGGCGGGGTACTCGATCAGGTTCTCTTTTAGCTGCCTTGAGGATACCGAGCTTCGTTCATTCAAGCCTTGAGTGAAGGCCTGCACTACCCAGTCATCGGAGACCGGGGTAGTTCCATTCGTTCTGTCTAGAAACGAGACACGAATTCTCGCAGCATTTCATTTTCCCTCTACTTAATCTTGAATACGTCGGACTTCCTTGTTGCTACCTTGATGGCACCGGCGTGCGCCCTTACGAAGGAGTCTGCTAGCATGGCGAATGAATCTATAGAGTTGGGAGATAGGTTGTGGTACCACATCATGGCCCCCTTCGAGAGCATTTCTTCAAATTTCTTAAGTAAGACAGACTCGATCTCATCGTTTTTCATGTCGTTGCCTTTCACCGTGCACGTATAAGCAGTGACGTGTTCATTAGGATCCGAGGTCCCATTGTATTTTGGCAGTTCTAGCATTCTGAACTTCTTTGGAATGGGTTTTGGAGTCGCTTCCTCTGGGAATGGCCGTTGCAAAAACTTCCATGAATCTACACCTTTCAGGATCGGAGGTGCGCCCGGGATTTGGTCGACTCTGAAGTTGTAAGCTTCGACCTTCTTATCGTTGGCTGCTATCATTTTCTCGCCTGACTCGACCCTTTTGGTGAGATCCTCCAGTATTTTCATGATGGCAGGATCGGCCACTGATCCGTCATTGCTTGACCACTCCGGTACCCGTTCGTCTGGGGAAGCAGTTTCCGGTGCTACTGTGCTAAGAGTCTTCGGGTGGCTTCGCAACTGAGCGATAGCCAACGGCCGTGCCTACAACATTTCAAAAATATCGTGATGACTGACTTCCTGTGCTTCCCGAGCTAGGGTCTTTTGGGCTTCTTGTTGGTCGCCATGTTGTATGCTTCAGTCGGTGTGTGAGGTTTCGTCGACCTGTTGCGCGTCTTGTGAACCCGCGTCCGCTGAAATCAGTCCAAGGGCGTTATCAAGGTTCTGCGGTGGCGCGCCAATGACTGGAACAACCATACCGTTTTCTTCATGATTTTCGAAGCAGTCGTTCTCAACCCTGTTTACCGAGCCAAACATTTTGACCTGAAATCAAGAGATCTTGGACAAGAAAAAGTGTGAAAGATAACTTGCATTTGTGTAATGAAACCAGCAAGAAAATAATCACTACTATTTTTAGCCCCACTGTGGGCGCCAAACTATTTACCATGAAAATGGAAACAACAATTAAATTTTTAAATGGGACTCTAAAAATACATGATCTACTTTTTTGCTAGTTGTTAGAGCAGTTGATGCTAAGAATGTGAAGTTTAATGATGAATCATAAGCTAAAATGAGGCAATAATCAAACCGAGGGGCTTGCTGCCCGGGCTTCAGACTGGTCGATGAGGGGCTTCGAGGTCAATATCCGACTCAAACTCGAGCTATCGGGGGTAACCAAGAGAGGGATAACAGTTAGAATATAATAAAAGAAGGCTCTTTATGGCCAATATCAAGCAATAAGTGAAGAACAAGTATGAAAGCAATAAATGCCGAGATTGGCCTCGAGCGAGTGAGAGCGAGCAAGTTAGAGAGAAGAAAGAGACAGAGATATTGTGGAGAATAGTTGGAGCAACATCATCCCCTTACAAGGTGGTGCGGATTCCCTTTATATAGGAGAGGGAATACAATATAGTACCGGATGCATTAAATGTAAAGGCACAGGTATGGGACTGCTAGAGGCGATACTAGACTCTACTGATGCTAGTTGCTCGCCTTGGGAGTTCCCCACCCTCGAAATCTTTGTTGGGTCGTGGGCGAACCTCAGGGGAGGGAGCTTGATCGTAGCCCTGCAGCCTCGAGACACCGATATGACTCCCCAAACGCACCTTAGTGGTGAGAAATCGATCCCTCCGATTTCACCGTATACAAGTTTGCACGTGGATTGCCTGTCACTGCCATGGTCCGGATGACATTCAAACAGATTGCAGAGAGGTTTGTTTAAAGGCATAGAGCTGCATCGGTATTGATGGACAGGGGTGTTCAATTTTACCAATACCAATGAGAAGATTTGAGAAGTATAGGAGGTGAGCACATTGGCATTGATTTTTTACAGTACGATCACGACTGGGGTATTTTTGAAGTTTGCACCGCTATCCACGGACACCGGGGGAATAATCTACAGACGGTTAATGAAGCCAACATGTGGGAAATGGGCCATCTACCACATGTCGTGCGCACATGCCTTGAAGTGCTTTCAACAAGTTGGTTTAGGGGCAACCAACTATATTGATAGGCAATATAGTGTTGTTGCATACGTAGACACATATAGTGGGCAGTTGCAGCCATTGGGTGCAGAGCATTATTGGCCACCGGAACCTTTTAAAATGGTGTGTAACAAGGACTATTTGCGCAAGCTGCAAGTGCAAAAGAGAATGCGTATACGAAACCAAATGGATGTTGGTGACACAGTTTATGCACGTAAATGTGGAATATACTCACAAATTGGACACGACCATCGTAAATGTCCTTCAGCTGGTATAGGTGGCGGTGGTAATCTAGCTCCTGGTGCAAGTTCATCGAATGTACCCAACTATCAAGGATACATCTAGTCTTTTGTTTTCGTATTATTTTTTGTAATAAGTGTCTGTACTTATGTATGTTCCAATATCTATCAAATAAAATTATGTTCCACAATTTTGTTACATCTTATTTTTTAACATGACCTTTTGAATTGGGATGATGATATGGAAGTTCAAACATTCAACTTATTGGTGTTAGTAAAGAAGACTAATCTTAAAATTAAAAAAAAACCTATAAAATCAAGACATCTTTTATTATCCTTCTTGAAAATTTGCTTTTTAAAATGGTCGTTGTCTTAAAAAAGGAATCGAAGAAAATAACTAAAGCAACGTACAAGAAAATAAAGGATAATAACCAATACGAAAAATTTAATATGTATAATGCGGTACAATACTACGTTTTGCGTATTGTCCTGTCGGTTTGAAAAAAGCTGAAGCGACTGCGCAAAAGATATTTCATCTCAGAAAAATTTAATATGTATAGCGCGGTACAATACTACATTTTGCGTGTTGTCTTGCCGGTCTGAAAAAAGCTGAACCGACAGCGCAAAAGCTATTTCGTCTCAGAAAAATTTAATATGTATAGCGCGGTACAATACTATGTTTTGCGTGTTGTCTTGTCAGTCTGAAAAAAGTTGAACCGACTGCGCAAAAGCTATTTCGTTTCAGAAAAATTTAATATGTATAGCGCGGTATAATACTACGTTTTGTGTGTTGTCTTGTCGGTCTGAAAAAAGCTGAATCGACTGCGCAAAAGCTGTTTCATCTCAGAAAAATTTAATATGTATAGCGTGGTATAATACTACATTTTGCGTGTTGTTTTGTCGGTCTAAAAAAGCAGAACCGACTGCGCAAAAGCTATTTTGTTTCAGAAAAATTTAATATGTATAGCGCGGTATAATACTACGTTTTGTGTGAAATCTTGCCTATAAATAACGAGCGCATTCTAGTTATTTTCTGCGATTAACAATAATCAATAGCAAATATTTTCATAAAACAAATGTTTCTCTTTACGCTTTAACAAATGTCTCAACAACCCCTTTATGTCCCAAGGTGCAAGTGCGGCAAAAGATGCATGATGCACGATTGTTGGGAAGAAGCTGGACGCCGCTACTGGGCGTGTATGAACAAGTTTTATAGGCAACCCGACGAACCAGTTTGCAATTTTGAGGTATGGATTGATGAACCCTATGAGCAGGAATACTACAAAGACAAGTTGCATTCTCTTCATAGTTTATGTTTGAAGCAGTGGGAAAGAGAGCGACAATCCAAACAAGAAGTTGTGGAGTTGAAGGCGAAACTCAAGGAAGTGGAAGAAGAAAAAAAAAAGCTTGAAGACCAACTCAGGTGGTTGGAGCAGAGAATACCAGGTGGTCATGACTAAACAATGACATGTACGTATTGAGCGTAGTAATGTATCTTTATGTTTCCCTTGTCATGTGTTTTCATTAGTTGTACTGAATTTATATTATGTTAGGTTTGCTATGTTTGTGTTTGTGTTGTACTGTTAAAATAAAATTGTTGTTCAAAATGTGTTAAAATAAAATTGTTGTTAAAATACAATTCTTGCCATTATTTACATAATGTAGTATTTACACAAAATACCTTAAAAAGAAATCAATGAGTCCCACAGCCTATGTGCTTCAGTGCAACCGCTGGCCTGAGGCGCATCCCCTGTCGCCCGGGTATACTATCAAGATCATCCTCATCAAGTCGCCTCTTTATGTAAGGATGCGCAGCAGCATGATCGCCAGTACAGCTGGCAAGATTGGTAGAAGGGGTCATCGGTCTGTCAGCAACCTATAAAATAATTACTAAGATTAGCATATGAAAATGTATATTAGTAATGTACGTGTTAAGTCAAAAACATTTTCTCACCATGGTCTTATTGGGCTCCTGAGTATAAACATCTGTGGTGTCCTCATCATCGCATACAATGGGCTCCGTGATGGGCTGGGACGAAATCTTAATAAGAAAATTAAAAATTAATTTATGTCAAATCATGAAGGAAAAGAAAACAAATTAAAATTTAACAGTAATACAAACATACATGCGCCTGTGATAGATCAGCATCAACCACCGGGGATGAGCCAAAACTCAACCTGCGCCTGCCATCCACGTCTTGGGTCGGCCGATCCTCAGCTGTGGTAGATGGGCCTGAAAAGAACTGCTCTACATCTCCGTCGATTGTACCCGTGATCAACAATGGATATGACGGGGTGACCTACGATGCTGGTAGATCCAGCTGAAGGCTGTACGGCGGCATGTTGATGGAAGGCTCGTCTAGCTGAGGAAAATAACCCGGCTGATCATCTCTAAGATCCTCATTAGGTTCCTCAACAAATGGGTCAACAAGTGCCTCAATGCCCCATTTGCTGGGGACCACCTCCTCGTCGTCCCCCACGGCCCCGTGGGGCACCCCTGCCTCGTGGGACAGCCCTGCCTTGTGGGGCAGCCCTGGCTCATGCCCGACCCCTGCCTTGTGGGATAGGCCTACCCCGATGGTGTTGCTCTGGCGCCACATACTCAGCTGCGTGATCTAACCTATTGTCCTCTTTGGCTCGTTGCAGTGTCCGGAGAGCCAGCTCTACCACCCGCCGGCCATACTCAACGACTGCAGGATTGTCGGCATGCTGCTGCATCTCCTGTCCCAACCGGTAGACCATATGATGACCAATAGCCTGCACAACATTTAAAATATTAATTACATAATGCTATATCACAGTTATAAGTATGGATTCCAACAAAAACATATCAGTGCCTCGTGCCTCCCGGCGTATGGTCTGAACCGACCGCCAGCTTCATGAACAGGGTTCCTGATCATCAGTCGAGTGTGACGGTGGTACCATGACGTATACATCTCAATAGTCGCCGCCTGGATCTATTAAGGTAGTGGCGAAATCAGGTCCTCTCGCTGCTCCCAAATATGGACCTGCGCCTCTAGCCATGCTACAAATGCGTCGTCCACCCTCGAACGATCATCCCACTGATAATATATAGCCACCCATACAGGCTCCCTCGGTATAGTCTGCAGACGGTCAAACTGGCGAAGTACCCGCTCTGTGGCATGATGCTCCACAACATCGAGGCACATCAGCGGGACGAAAGTGCTCCAAAGCTGTCGGTCGACCGAGCAATAATTGGGCAGGTCAGCTATCAACTCGTCGCTATATGGAGTCCATATGAACTATCAAATAATAACATAAAAGTGAGTATGCGCAACACAAATGAATGTATAACAAGTAAGTTTAGGTACATATTTACCTGTGCGGCCTCCAGCATGTCCAACACATCCCTGACAAGGGGGAGATTATGATGAGCATCAATGCATCGGTAGTTCCCACGCCGGAGAACCCACCTTCTATCTAGAGGGAGAAACGGAGGTGCTACATCCGAAGGTAATAGTGGTAGAGGTGGCTACAACGGCAGGAACCGCTCCCAGGCCCAAACCTAACATACAAGGTTGACGTAAAATTTAAGAGTCATTTTGACTATACAGAATTCGAAGTAATGAACAGAGTATTCGAATATGTTGTCACCTGTATAAGCGGCAAAAAACCACATATATCACTCTGGGTGCCCATGCTAGCCCGGCACATACTCCTGTGCAGGTAAGCGAGAACAACAGCACCCCAGCTGTACTGGGGTAACTCATCTAGCTACTGAAGATGATGTAGAAATCACATACTCACTAGATTTCTCGAAGTGTTCGGGAACAAGACACCCCCAAAAGAAGGAGCAATGCCAACCTCGTGTACCGGTGAATATGGAGATCATCTGTCTCGCCGGTAATGTCGGGGTGATGCGACTGCCCCCTCTATCTGCAGCCTCACCCTATGGCCTGAAACCAGTAAACTGCTGCAGCAAGTCCAAATACTGGGCACGCGTCATAGATCTTATATACTGAAGCAGTGCAACGGCCAGTCCATCAGCACGCAGCCCATATAAAACCTGAACATCCTGAAGCGTGATGGTGGCCTCGCTAATGGGCAGGTAAAAAGTGTGCGTCTCCGGTCGCCATCGCTCTATCAATGCCGTGATCAGAGACCAGTCGAGCTGCAGCCGCCCAATCTCAAAAATCCTATACAAGCCCGTATCACGCAGGCGATGGACTACGCAGGGATGGAAAACTCTCTCCCTCAAAAAGTCAAACAAGTCGTCCGGTCTCCTAGCACGGAGAGTCTGATCCACTAGCTGTCCCTCCCATACGTAGGCAGACCTATGGTCGCCCTTTAACACTAATATCTGATCTGAGGCTAGTCCAGGATGCATAGGCGGCACGTCTATGTCGTCTACTGTAAATTAAACAATATTAATTGTATGTTTGTGTTATAATAATTAATATTTAATTATTTAACTGGACATATTATATATCTATTGGTTCCAGGCTCGATATTTGAGGCCCAGTAGCACCAAGCTATCCTTAATTCTTATGTGCGTCGATTTCAATATTTTTACAATTTTGTTAGTGTTATAATAATTATTATTTAATTATTTAACTGGACACAATATATATCTATGGTTTACAGGCTCGATATTTGAAGCTCAGTAGCACCAAGCTATCCTGAATTCTTATGTATGTCAATTTCAATATTTTTACAATTTTGTTTGTATTATAATAATTAATATTTAATTATTTAACTGGACACATTATATATCTATAGGTTCCAGGCACGATATTTGATGTCCAGTAGCACCAAGCTATCATGAATTCTTATGTGTGTCAATTTCAATATTTTTATAATTTTGTTTGTGTTATAATAATTAACTAGTATTAGCACCCGTACGGATGCGCGGACACTAATCATATCAAATATTTATTTATTTGAATTATGTGTCAATAGTCTGAGAATTTAAACCTTCTTGATAAATATAGATAATGGATATAAATTAAGAAACACTACATGAAAAAGATTAACCATTTCTCAAATTTCCTAGTTATAATTCTATTTTCTTTTTTGGTACCATTCTCAGTGGTGTCATTGGATCCTGAAAATAGTCAGGAAGCAAAATAATAACTCATATCTATGGCAAAACAATCAAAGGTTGAGACTATGAAGGATTCTTTGGATACGACTTGACTCTTGTATTACTACTTGAACTCTTATTTGGTGTGTTGATATCTTTTAAAAAAATATTTCTATTTTAAAATTTTAGTTTCTAAAATTTTATTTTTCAATAATAATTATGTTTATAATAATGGAAGTAAAAATATTATCCTTAATTCAAAAACTCAGTTTAGTCGGGTATCTAAAAGTTTAAATAATTCTTTAGTCAGTGAATTTATTTTTTCTAGTATGACTCCATTTTGATATTTGACACTAACCACATTAAACATTTGAGTTATTTGAATTATATATAAATAACCTTAAAATTTAAACCTTCTATATAATTATAGATAATCGTTAGATATTAATTAAGAAATACTACATGAAAAAAAAAACTAATATTTTTTCAAATCTCGTAGTGATTTTTTTTTTGCACCATTCTTATTGGAGTCATTGGAACCTAAAAATAGTCACGAAGCGAAATAATAACTCGTATTTATGGCAAAGCAGAAAGGCTAACACATTATGAACGACTTTTTGGTTATGACATGACTCTTTTACTATGACCTGAACTCTTCTTTGGTATGATGTTATCTTTCAAAAAATATTTTATTTTGAAATTCTAATTTTATTTTGGTATGTTGTTATCTTTCAATAATGATTCGCTTTATAACGATGCAAGTGAAGATATCATCCTTAATTTAAAATCCACTTTAATAGACTATCTAAAAATTTAAATAATTTTTTAGTCGGCGAAAATTTATTTCAGTATGGCTCTATTTTGAGTTTATTGATATTTCTAGCCACATATTTTAAATTTTGAATACCCTATATATACAAATATTTTGTTCTTTGAATCATTAAATGTTAAATTAGTTGATTGTTATTATATAACATTGCACACATTGTCTTAAAATTATCAAGTAGTTTTTTCTCGACACTATACATGGCTTAACATCAATGCAAACTATTCAAATTGCATCTAAATTCAGATTCAGATATCATATCAGTTTGTTAGTAATAGTAATTTTTTGAAAACGACACACAATGTAAATTAGAAAAAAATATATTCTAAGATATCCTTATCTTATAAACTATGTATTTGAGTTGAAAAAAATATTTTAGTTAGATGAGATCAGCTTCCAAATTTTTTATACTCAACAGAGATAAAGAGAAGAAGAAATTCATTGTCATCTCTATTTTCTGGTTCTTAGATTTTCCATACATTTTTTCTATATTTATTTTCTTTTATCTTATTTTTTATTTCTTTCTTTCTTTTGTAACAAAAAATTAATTTATTTCTCTATAAAATGATGATTTTTAATAGAATTGTCTACATAAGAAATTTTGTTTATATTTTTAGTCTTTGGTTAAAATTATTTTATATTTTTCTTTTGGCTTTATCTAATCAACCAAAATATGTGCTCACCTAACCACTTAAATTAAAAAAATTAAAGAATGCGTAATTTAGATATAATCTATATATAATACGTGTATAATCGTGTATCGTCAGTATATCGTCTATGTATATCAGCTATAAAAGATCAACAATAAATCTGGCCGGATATTTATGTAAATATTCTATAAGATTTCGGTTACTTGATTTCATCCATGATATGACTTCTATTATAACAATTTAAAAATTCTCTACTAAAATTCAAAAATATCTTATCCTTTTATTTTTAAAATTACATTATATTTTAAAAAATAATCACATTTTGAAATAATTTTTTACATTTTTTTTAAAAAAATATTTGGCATCATACCATTTATTTTTAAAATATACTTTTTGTTATACTTGAAAATCGATATAGAAACTACCAATTAGAAACCAATATTCCTCTTGTTGAAATTCGAGAAACCTTTCACATAATTTAATAATTCAAAACTAATATTCTTCAACGAAAAAAATATTATACCCCTGCAATGATTGCTTGACTGCAGCTAAATGAAAATGTTTCAACTTATATCCTTTAATTCCTAAAAGATGCTAAATTAAAAGTAATGATAGCAATTGTATAACCAATATTTTGTTTTTTATGTCCATTTATACAATTTGACTCTTAAAAATAATATTCTTCAAAAAAAGTAAGAAAAATAACTTTTTTTTTTAATATTAACACATTATTGTGATGTTTCTTTCTATACCATGTAGCTTTACTTCATTATATATATAAGTAAACTTTTATTTGATTTTTAAACTCTTTTTTGTTATTTGAATAAATATAGACATGTACCATATATATTATATTTATTTTAAAAGAATTCTGCTTTATTCAAATCTAGCTATAGTGTTTTGAAGAACTATAATTATAGGGTTTTAGATGTGAAAGAGTTTAGAATTATAAGGAGAATTTTTTTTTCTTTTTTGCCAGAGGCAAAGTAATATTTAAATAATTATAAACAATTAACAAAAGTTCTTAACATGATTGCATATGATCATTAACTGAATTAAGCATGATAACATGATAACAAAAGATAAATTTCTTTTTATTTTTATTTTAATTCAAATTTTAAAACTTTATATATTTCTTTTTATTTTTATTTTAATTCAAATTCAATTATATATATATATATTTGTATTTGACTAACATAATCAAATATAGAATAAAGTTACCATACATTATTAACATTTATTAGCTTGCCACTTGGCTTAACCACAATGCTAATTTATATTTGGTAACTTTATTCCTTTAATATATATATAGATTAGCTAGTTGTAGCTGGACAGAGTAAATATCTATGGGTTACATGCTCGATATTTGAGGCCCAGTAGCACCAAGCTATCCTGAATTCTTATGTGTGTCAATTTCAATATTTTTAAAATTTTGTTAGTTTTATAAATTAAATATTTAATTATTTAATTGGACAGAGTAAATATCTATGGATTCTAGGCTCGATATTTGAGGCCCAATAGCACCAAGCTATCCTGAATTCTTATGTGTGTCAATTTTAATATTTTTAAAATTTTGTTAGTTTTATAAATTATAATTAATTTTTAATTGGACATGGTATATATCTATGAGTTCCACGCTCGATATTTAATTTGACAACATATATTAATTTGTTAGTTCTGTGTGTTTTTTTATAAATTAAATAATTTATTTGTAAAGTGTATTTGGGTAGAGTTTATAGTTAGTAGATACTTAAACTACAGAGACTCTACGCTAAAAGTCTCTATATTTTACTACGCTATAAGGATCTATATTTTACTATGCAAAAAGGCCACTATTCTTTAAGCAAATAAATAATCTAAACTAAATAAAAACAACAAACATATGAACATAACATTCACGAAATTACATATAAAATAGTAAAAGAAATTTATGAAATTTTTATTAACAATAAAAATTATTTCTCAACTTTTAACTATTTTTTTAAACACTAATAATTTAATCCGGGTAAAAATAACATACAAATTTAATCGCAAACAAAACACAAATCAACGTGGAAACACATTCAAGAAAACAAATATGCATAATTATACGAGTTTCGACATAAACTAAATCGGAATACCTCGATTTATGTTTTTAGAAATGTCGGAAATTTGAAACTTTGAGTCCGAAACAAGGAAACCACAACAATCGAAGGCTTGAGTTGTATGCGGGACCTACGCTCTTCACTTTTTGTGTGACGGGTGGGGCCAATCGATTTTTTTTTAAATCGAGGGGGGGACCGCTGGAAAGGGGTGGGTTTTTTTTTAAATGAAACCTTCTGGTTTCTGTCGTGGGGAAGAAGGAGACTTTATAATTTAAATAAAAACGTAGTATAATACCATGCTTTACTAAAATGCAGTATTATACTACATTTTTTTTTAACGGCTAACTTTTCGTTAAACTAAAATACAGTATAACATTGCGTTTTAGTTAGAAAGATAACTTTTTTTTTAACTGTAAGGTATTTTGAGTCCCTAAAATCATTATTTAGGTTTGGGACTCGTAAGAAAAGCGTGATTTGACCAGTTGAATAGTACTTCAGGGAAATGAGGATTGACAGTTCAGATAAGGCAGGCTGCAGGCGGAGCCTCCTTCTTTTTTCCATTTACAGTTACCTGCTGTGGTAAAGATTCTTGTGTTAGAAGCATGACAATGTGTGTGGGGGGATACAGTAATATTACATGATTTGATCGTAGGCAGCTGCTTCAGCCACTTTGCTTCTTTTCAGCCTCCTTACTGCTCATATGGATTCCCTCTTTCCTATTTTTTTTTTTGGTACTGTTCCAATAACTCCTAAAGTCTACACCGTGTAGTATATAATAATAATAATAGTAATATATTAATAATAATTGTGTTTTAAATTTTGTGCACTGATAACGTATAAAATTAAAATACAAGGTTAAGAGATGCATAAGGATCGGGGATTGGATCTGAAAACTTATGAAGTTCCAGTCAAAAACAAAATTTATCTCCCTCTGTTGTATTTTTTGGACTGCAGGAGCACTAAAAAATTTTCACATTATGTATAATTTAAACTCCTGTTAATTTATACAGCAATTTTTTTTACGATAAGCTAAACAAATCAAGACAATATTTTGAGAGGTAGTGTCGTTTTAGAGTTTTCAGCTTTTTCTTTTGGGATTGATGCAACCCTTTCTTTGCTTGGCGTAAAAATAACACGGATTAGTCAGTTTTCAGACTGGTCATTTAAAAATAGTATGTGTTTGCTAAGTCATTGAAAAATAGCCACTATTTTGCTGCAACAGAGACCGGTTCAGCATAATATACTAGAGTTCGGTGCACCTGTGTATGAACTTCCAGCATATTATGCTGAACCGGTATACTTTGTTGGCTCCAGTATAATATATTAGAGTTCCAGTATATTATACTAGAATTCCAGTATTTATGTTAGAGTATTTTTCGAATTTTGAACAGTGTTTTCGTTCAGATTTATCTTTACATAAAAAGTGACTAAATTTCATTAACTTTTGAAATTGTGGCTATTTTTGAATGGCCACTTGTAAATCAGGCTATTTTTAATTTCTCCCTCCCAAATATGGTACATCTTGTGCATTCATGGACAAGACATCCAATAAAATTGGACCAAAATATATATGATCTACCTTAATCACTTTGCATGGAGAAAAATGAAAATAAGGGCCTGACATCCGTAGCTTTGTCCCACAAGTTTGACTATTTCTGAAGAAACTAAATTATCTTAAATATTGCACGGGGCGTCCTATTTGGTCACCCCATTCAATTTATACTCATTTTTTAAAAACTTTTAATTTGTACCAATTTTTTAAATAACTTCAGCCCCCTTTCTTCTCCTCCTTCTCCTCCTTCGTTTTCTTCTTCTTTCTTCTGCTGCTGTTGGTGCAGATTATTTTTTAGGTAAATTTTTTTTTATACTGTTGGTGCATAGAAGTTAAAACTTTCTTTTGTACCTTTATATGATTAAAAGAGAAATTATTTTTCATAGTTCCTTTTGTGAGTGGAAACTATCAAGATATCATTGTTAAATGACGATGTCTTTGTATTTTAATCGTATTACAGAGCTCATTCTTTGTTCTCGCAATCAGGGATGATTAATTTGCATTTATTTACTTCTTTTTGGGTTATTTTGATAAATATTATTAAGGTGAAAGTTGTTTCTTGTAATTAGCTAAATTGAGTATGTTAGCACATAAAAATTCTTGAGCCCACTGCTGAGATTTTACCCCAAAGATTTTAACAAACTAGCAAGTTGTTTGATGGATGGATCCCCAGCTTATTTGAGCAGATCCTATTCTAAAGCTAGCTTCCAAATAACTTCAGCTCTAGAGTTGAAGTTCGACAGTTACAAAACAAAAACTTCAGCTCTAGAGCTGAAGTTCGACAGTTACAAAACAAAAACTTCAGCTCTAGAGCTGAAGCTTACAAACAAAAAGCCAGTTACAAACAAAAACTTCAGCTCTAGAGCTGAAGTTTGACAGTTACAAAACAAAAACTTCAACTCTAGAGCTGAATCTTACAAACAAAAACTTCAGCTTTAGAGCTGATGTTCGCCAGTTACAAACAAAAACTTTAGCTCTAGAGCTGAACTTCAGGCCCGGCTATTAGAATGTTGAAGTTTTGCGTGATTGCCTTTGCTACTTCAGCCTCGTATGCTGAAGTTATGCGAAAAAGCGGGTACGCTTGCAATTTTTTTTTGCAAAGCGGACACAAATTAAAACGTGACACAAAAAGCGAGTATAGATGCAAATGCCCCCAAATTGTCAATATATACAAGTTCAATCATGCATTTAGTCACAAAATTCTTTATCAGGCCCACGGTAGGATCATTTCGGGGGAAGTGCACAGTTAGCCAGGGGGCTTTTGCATCTATACCCGGTTTTGGGATTATAATTGAACTTATACCCACTTTGCAATAAAAGTTTGCAAGCGTATCCACTTTACGATCAACTTCAAACTTATAGGTTTGAAGTTATAAAAAAAGAGAAACTTTCAGATACCACTATGTTTTAGTGGTTATTAGCTAGTTGTAGCTACCATTTACTATATTACTTCCTATAACTATGTTTTCAGGTTTTTTAGAGTGTATTCGATGTATTTAAGCTACTGTATTCATGAATACAGTATCATTTATCGACGTGAAACAAGGGATTACAGCTAGACAGATTATTGTATTCGACTGTATTCACGGCGTGAAACAAGGGATACAGCTAGATAGATGATGGATATAACTTATTCTTATATTTTAATAAAAAAATATAATATTTTAGATATAAAACATGACCAATTTATATCTTATTCTCGCATTTTTCTAACAATTCTTGCACGAAAAAGAATACATGGAAAAAGAGAAAAAAGAAAAAACCTACAGTTCAAGGAAGAATAATACATCTATGACAATTTCATCTAAGACTACACAAAGTCAAGAGATACAAAAATTATGGCAAATTCTCACCAAAATTTCATGACAAATTGCCATGTCAATTTCTCATCAAGGCCATATGATATATTGATATTATCTTGCAAATTCTCACAAAGGTCTTGTAGAAATTTTTCTATAAATAGGCATATGTTTGTAGAAGAAAGATCACCCCATTTTGTATCCAATTTTCTATCTAGTTTTTTCTAAGTTTCTAAAGAGAAAGTGAAGAGTAATCTTAGTCTCTTCCTCTGGTCTTTCTCTTTGTAGTAAAAATATTTTTAGTCTTTTGAAAATATTTTTTTAGCTTTCTTACTTCATAATGGAGTAATTTTTTTTGTTGGATAATTGATGAAGCTTGATATAATTATAATACTATCTCAGTCTCAACACATTCTTGGCCTGAAACTCTATTTACATTTCATACTGTGCTGGAATGATGATTTTTTAATCATTATTATCACATCTACATATTTTATATCTAAGTTATTCTTATATTAATTTTGTAATTCTCACGGAGCAAAATTAATATATAATAACTTATGAATAGAATATTAGAGTGAAAGTAATTTTGGTAAGATTATTATTTCAAGTCTGTAATCTTGCTTTCCTCAGTTTTAATTCTTACGGAAGAATTGTTGAAGGCAAGATTATTGATTTTCTAGTAAAAATATTCTCACGAAATTTTTACTACACTTGAACACAGAATATTAGAGTGAAAGTAATTTTCAGTAAGATTATTATTTCAAGTCTGTAATCTTGCTTTCCTCAGTTTTAATTCTCACGGAGGAATTGTTGAAGGCAAGATTATTAATTTTCTAGTAAAAATATTCTCACGAAGTTTTTACTACGCTTGAGCACAATTCAGGCAAGATATTTCAGTTTAATCGTCACTAGTTTTAAATCAATTAATTGACATAACCTCACAGAGCGTTATTTTTTTATTTATTTATTTCTTAGTGTAAAAATATAATTGTATTATTAATAAGCAATTATTCTTTAGGGAAATACGTATAAAACTGAGATTTTATTGTAATGATATATCAAGTGAATTCAACGATTCCCAACTCTTTTTAAATATAAACCTTTCAGAAGAAATTTGTCTTAATTTATAATTCCAAACACACCTTTCATCAATTTGGTTCTCTCTAATAGTAGTCAAAATATTACAAGTCTGTAGCTTAGATTGTCCAATCTCTATGGAACGATATCATAAACTAAACTAGAATTTGACAGAGTACGAGCAGAAAATCCTATACACACAAGCTTCGTCAAATTTTTGGCGCCGTTGCTGGGGATTGGCACACATCTACTTCAGATTAAATATTTTATTACTAATTTGAGAATTTATTATTATTGTTAATTTTTCCTTCAAAATGTTATCTCCTATATACTACTATCATAACTGTTACTATTATTAGGAGCAAATCTATATAATATTGTAAAAAAATATATTAAAAAAAAGAAATCCCTCATAGTTAGTACTTCAACCTACTTTATTTTATATTTTATTATTATATTATTATTGTTAGTACTAACATCTATATAATAGTATAATATATTAGTTTTGTGATTCACAATTTTATTTTTTTTATTTGTCATTTTTTAAGTATATTTTATTATTTTTATTATTATTATAATTGTAAGTACATGTTTTTACTATTCTAGTGCTAAAAATATCCTTTGTACTATTCTATATTACTATTATTATAACTATTACTTTTACTATATTTTTATAAAATAATATTTTATTCAACTTTTTTTAATTGATAGTACTTCAGTCCTTCAGCATACTTGAATTATTATTGATTTTTTTAATATAATGTAATTATTATTATATTATTTATTTTGATGGTTAGTTACAACTTACTGTTTTAGTTAACTATAATATTACCGTACTATTTTTAAAATTATATAGTACTATTTTATGGACTGTCTTTATTTTACTTTAATTTCAGATAGTTTATGACCCGCTCTTTTACAAAAGAGTTGGCCAATTACGATACTGAAATTGAAAAAACTTTGCGATTGTGCAGGAAAGGACAAATATCATCTCAAAACATAACTTGTAGCAGAATGGAGCACCAATTAGAAGATGATAACAATCCACTACAAATTCCACCACCTGCTCATGTAGAGGAGCAGTTTGATGAAGTGGCGCCAAGACCAGCAAACAGAATCCTAAGGGATTATGCTAGACCTGATCGCTTTAACTGTGAATCTAGTGTCAGGAAACCTCCAGTAGCAGCCAATAACTTTGAAATCAGGACAGGCCTGATTCAAACAATTCAACAATCTTGCATTTTCACTGGTGATCTAAGTGAAGATCCACATAGTCATTTAATTGACTTTTTAGAATTGGTTGAAACTGCAACGTATAATGGAGTACCTCCTGAAGCAATTAAGTTAAGGCTATTTCCTTTTTCTTTAAAAGAAGAGGCCAAAACTTGGTTATGAAGTTTGCCGCAAGGGTCTATTACCACATGGGACCAAATGACTCAAAATATTTTAAATAAATATTTTTCCCCTGCTAAAACAACAAAGTTAAGACATGATATATCTAACTTCTTGCAGACTGACACTGAGTCAGTTTATCGAGCTTGGGAAAAATTGAAAACAATGTTAAGGAAATATCCACACCATGACATTCCTGAACATATGCAATTGTACATTTTTTATCATGGGTTAAAACCTTCTTCTAGAAATGTAATAGATGCAGCTGCAGGAGGTTCCATAATGGGAAAAACCACAGAAGAAGCATTGGAATTGCTAAATGAAATTTCTGAAAATGTCATACAGTGGCCATCTGAGCGTGTAATCATTAAGAAAGTTGCTACAGTAAATCAGTGGATTCTTTAAATACACTAATACAACAGATTATTTCTTTGGAACAAAATTTGAATCTTTTCAGGTAAATACACAACAACCAAGCCAGTCTGAGGTTTGTGACTTGTGTGGAGGAAACCATCTAAACCACGAATGTCAAGCAACCAATCAAAATAATGAACAGGTCAATGTCATCGGATACAAGTCGTATCCTTTTGGAAGTCCTTTAGCACAAAAACATCCAGGATTTCAATGGAGCGATGCAAATGTTGCTGAAAACTCTCAAAACTACCAAAAACAACAGGTACAGAGTCCACCCGGATATCAAAATCAAAATTGTGGACATCAAAATTTCAGGCCTTATCAGCAAGCAACTCCATATCAGCAAAGGCCTCAACAAGGTCATCCAAGTTTTGATGATCTTTTGTACAAGTTCATTAAGGCTACTGATGAAAAAATGGAAAGTCAAAATTCAGCTCTAAAACAAGGTTATGAAGTTTGCCGCAAGGGTCTATTACCACATGGGACCGAATGACTCAAAATATTTTAAATAAATATTTTCCCCCTGCTAAAACAACAAAGTTAAGACATGATATATCTAACTTCTTGCAGACTGACACTGAGTCAGTTTATCGAGCTTGGGAAAAATTGAAAACAATGTTAAGGAAATATCCACACCATGACATTCCTGAACATATGCAATTGTACATTTTTTATCATGGGTTAAAACCTTCTTCTAGAAATGTAATAGATGCAGCTGCAGGAGGTTCCATAATGGGAAAAACCACAGAAGAAGCATTGGAATTGCTAAATGAAATTTCTGAAAATGTCATACAGTGGCCATCTGAGCGTGTAATCATTAAGAAAGTTGCTACAGTAAATCAGTGGATTCTTTAAATACACTAATACAACAGATTATTTCTTTGGAACAAAATTTGAATCTTTTCAGGTAAATACACAACAACCAAGCCAGTCTGAGGTTTGTGACTTGTGTGGAGGAAACCATCTAAACCACGAATGTCAAGTAACCAATCAAAATAATGAACAGGTCAATGTCATCGGATACAAGTCGTATCCTTTTGGAAGTCCTTTAGCACAAAAACATCCAGGATTTCAATGGAGCGATGCAAATGTTGCTGAAAACTCTCAAAACTACCAAAAACAACAGGTACAGAGTCCACCCAGATATCAAAATCAAAATTGTGGACATCAAAATTTCAGGCCTTATCAACAAGCAACTCCATATCAGCAAAGGCCTCAACAAGGTCATCCAAGTCTTGATGATCTTTTGTACAAGTTCATTAAGGTTACTGATGAAAAAATGGAAAGTCAAAATTCAGCTCTAAAACAAGGTTATGAAGTTTGCCGCAAGGGTCTATTACCACATGGGACCAAATGACTCAAAATATTTTAAATAAATATTTTTCCCCTGCTAAAACAACAAAGTTAAGACATGATATATCTAACTTCTTGCAGACTGACACTGAGTCAGTTTATCAAGCTTGGGAAAAATTGAAAACAATGTTAAGGAAATATCCACACCATGACATTCCTGAATATATGCAATTGTACATTTTTTATCATGGGTTAAAACCTTCTTCTAGAAATGTAATAGATGCAGCTGCAGGAGGTTCCATAATGGGAAAAACCACAGAAGAAGCATTGGAATTGCTAAATGAAATTTCTGAAAATGTCATACAGTGGCCATCTGAGCGTGTAATCATTAAGAAAGTTGCTACAGTAAATCAGTGAATTCTTTAAATACACTAATACAATAGATTGTTTCTTTGGAACAAAATTTGAATCTTTTCAGGTAAATACACAACAACCAAGCCAGTGTGAGGTTTGTGACTTGTGTGGAGGAAACCATCTAAACCACGAATGTCAAGTAACCAATCAAAATAATGAACAGGTCAATGTCATTGGATACAAGTCATATCCTTTTGGAAGTCCTTTAGCACAAAAACATCCAGGATTTCAATGGAGTGATGCAAATGGTGCTGAAAACTCTCAAAACTACTAAAAATAACAGGTACAGAGTCCAACCGGATATCAAAATCAAAATTGTGGACATCAAAATTTCAGGCCTTATCAACAAGCAACTCCATATCAGCAAAGGCCTCAACAAGGTCATCCAAGTCTTGATGATCTTTTGTACAAGTTCATTAAGGTTACTGATGAAAAAATGGAAAGTCAAAATTCAGCTCTAAAACAAGGTTATGAAGTTTGCCGCAAGGGTCTATTACCACATGGGACCAAATGACTCAAAATATTTTAAATAAATATTTTTCCCCTGCTAAAACAACAAAGTTAAGACATGATATATCTAACTTCTTGCAGACTGACACTGAGTCAGTTTATCAAGCTTGGGAAAAATTGAAAACAATGTTAAGGAAATATCCACACCATGACATTCCTGAACATATGCAATTGTACATTTTTTATCATGGGTTAAAACCTTCTTCTAGAAATGTAATAGATGCAGTTGCAGGATGTTCCATAATGGGAAAAACCACAGAAGAAGCATTGGAATTGTTTAATGAAGTTTCTGAAAATGTCATACAGTGGCCATCTGAGCGTGTAATCATTAAGAAAGTTGCTACAGTAAATCAGTGAATTCTTTAAATACACTAATACAATAGATTGTTTCTTTGGAACAAAATTTGAATCTTTTCAGGTAAATACACAACAACCAAGCCAGTGTGAGGTTTGTGACTTGTGTGGAGGAAACCATCTAAACCACGAATGTCAAGTAACCAATCAAAATAATGAACAGGTCAATGTCATTGGATACAAGTCGTATCCTTTTGGAAGTCCTTTAGCACAAAAACATCCAGGATTTCAATGGAGTGATGCAAATGGTGCTGAAAACTCTCAAAACTACTAAAAATAACAGGTACAGAGTCCAACCGGATATCAAAATCAAAATTGTGGACATCAAAATTTCAGGCCTTATCAGCAAGTAACTCCATATCAACAAAGGCCTCAACAAGGTCATCCAAGTCTTGATGATCTTTTGTACAAGTTCATTAAGGTTACTGATGAAAAAATGGAAAGTCAAAATTCAGCTCTAAAACAAGGTTATGAAGTTTGCCGCAAGGGTCTATTACCACATGGGACCAAATGACTCAAAATATTTTAAATAAATATTTTTCCCCTGCTAAAACAACAAAGTTAAGACATGATATATCTAACTTCTTGCAGACTGACACTGAGTCAGTTTATCAAGCTTGGGAAAAATTGAAAACAATGTTAAGGAAATATCCACACCATGACATTCCTGAATATATGCAATTGTACATTTTTTATCATGGGTTAAAACCTTCTTCTAGAAATATAATAGATGCAGCTGCAGGAGGTTCCATAATGGGAAAAACCACAGAAGAAGCATTGGAATTGCTTAATGAAATTTCTGAAAATGTCATACAGTGGCCATCTGAGCGTGTAATCATTAAGAAAGTTGCTACAGTAAATCAGTGGATTCTTTAAATACACTAATACAACAGATTGTTTCTTTGGAACAAAATTTGAATCTTTTCAGGTAAATACAGCATTAAACCAAGCCAGTCTGAGGTTTGTGACTTGTGTGGAGGAAACCATCTAAACCACGAATGACAAGCAACCAATCAAAATAATGAACAGGTCAATGTCATCGGATACAAGTCGTATCCTTTTGGAAGTCCTTTAGCACAAAAACATCCAGGATTTCAATGGAGCAATGCAAATGGTGCTGAAAACTCTCAAAACTACCAAAAACAATAGGTACAGAGTCCACCCGGATATCAAAATCAAAATTGTGGACATCAAAATTTCAGGCCTTATCAGCAAGCAACTCCATATCAGCAAAGGCCTCAACAAGGTCATCCAAGTCTTGATGATCTTTTGTACAAGTTCATTAAGGTTACTGATGAAAAAATGGAAAGTCAAAATTCAGCTCTAAAACAAGGTTATGAAGTTTGCCGCAAGGGTCTATTACCACATGGGACCAAATGACTCAAAATATTTTAAATAAATATTTTTTCCCCTGCTAAAACAACAAAGTTAAGACATGATATATCTAACTTCTTGAAGACTGACACTGAGTCAGTTTATCAAGCTTGGGAAAAATTGAAAACAATGTTAAGGAAATATCCACACCATGACATTCCTGAACATATGCAATTGTACATTTTTTATCATGGGTTAAAACCTTCTTCTAGAAATGTAATAGATGCAGCTGCTGGAGGTTCCATAATGGGAAAAACCACAGAAGAAGCATTGGAATTGCTTAATGAAATTTCTGAAAATGTCATACAGTGGCCATCTGAGCGTGTAATCATTAAGAAAGTTGCTACAGTAAATCAGTGGATTCTTTAAATACACTAATACAACAGATTGTTTCTTTGGAACAAAATTTGAATCTTTTCAGGTAAATACACAACAACCAAGCCAGTCTGAGGTTTATGAATTATGTGGAGGAAATCATCTAAACCACGAATGTCAAGCAACCAATCAAAATAATGAACAGGTCAATGTCATCGGATACAAGTCGTATTCTTTTGGAAGTCCTTTAGCATAAAAACATCCAGGATTTCAATGGAGCAATGCAAATGGTGCTGAAAACTCTCTAAACTACCAAAAACAACAGGTACAGAGTCCACCCGGATATCAAAATCAAAATTGTGGACATCAAAATTTCAGGCCTTATCAGCAAGCAACTCCATATCAGCAAAGGCCTCAACAAGGTCATCCAAGTCTTGATGATCTTTTGTACAAGTTCATTAAGGTTACTGATGAAAAAATGGAAAGTCAAAATTCAGCTCTAAAAAATTTTGAAATTCAGTTAAGCCAATTGGCAACTCTTGTGTCTGAAAAGATTCAAGGTCTTTTACCGAGCAATACAGAGAAAAATCCAAAAGAATACCTTAAGGCCATTGCCTTACGGTCAGGTATGACTCTTGATAAACCCTATGCAAACAAACAAGAAAATAATCAATCAGAACAACAGGTAGGCAAGGGTGAGAATGTTGAGACACCCTCTCAACCATCAGAAGAGAAAGAAGCCAAGAAAAATGTCACGACCTTAAACCCGATCCCGGTCGTGATGGCGCCTCTCGTGAAGACAAGGCCAGCCAATTAAACCCAATTCACTTTTTAAACAGTTAAATAACATAAAAGCGGTCTAAAATATAATATAGCAATATTAAGTAGAGAATAATGCCAATAAAGTGCGGAAATACAACCCAACGCAACCCTAACTCAGTGTCACAAGTCACGAGCATCTATAAGTCATAATACATCTCTGCTAAAACCATTAACTAGTACAATGTCTGAAAAGGGACAAAAGCAATAAAGGAGTAGAGACACGGGGGATGCGGACGTCAACAACTACCTCAAAATCTCCGAATGCCGCCTGAAGCTGGAGGAATCAGCTCTCGGGAGTGGAACCAACAATGCCTGAATCTCCACACAGGGGTGCAAGGAGTAAAGTGAGTACTCCAACTCAGTGAGTAATAAATGTAAATAACAACTGAGAGTAAGAAAACACGTAAAGCGCAAGGCAATCTATGATGAAGTAGTAAAAAATCACTTAAAATCAGTAAAGCAGTAAAAATCAAGTAAAATCCTCTTTCAACCAGTAAACAGGTAATTGACAGATAATTAAGGTAAAGTAAACAAATAGAAGTTCGCCCCTCGGGCACAGTATCAACAAATCCTCCCTTGGGCAACATCTCAGAACAATACCAGCCCCTCGGGCTCAATCTCACATCACAATGGGTACCCGCGCTCACTGGGGGTGTACAGACTCTGGGAGGGGCCCGTTACGGCCCAAGCACAATAACAAGCCATCTCGTGGCATCAAATCTAGGCCCTCGGCCTCATAACAATCAAGCCACCTCGTGGAGTATATATATATCTCAGGCCCTCGACCTCATAGTAGTATTAGAGTATCCTCACAACTAGGTCCTCGGCCTTACTCAGTCCGAAAATCATCAGAAGCCCCTCGGGCAATAGTAAAACAGTCTTTCTTAGCCCAAAACATCATTTAAAATATCATTTAAATCTCAAAACTGAGTAAAAATGATTGAGTAGTAAAACAGTAAAAAATAACATGACCGAGTTCAAGTAATAAGTCAAAACAGTGAGGAAATAGTAAGAAAAATCCCCGAATGGTTCAAGTAGTTGGCACAAAGCCCAAATATGGCAATCAGCCCAAATCATGATGATAGCAAATAAGTTTCGGTCAAATACACAGTAAAATCATCAATCGGGACGGACCAAGTCCCAATCCCCAATAGTGCACGACCCCACGCCCGTCATCCAGCGTGTGTCTCACCTCAATATAGCACTACGATGTGCAATCCAGGATTTCAAACCCTCAGAACATCATTTACAATCATTACTCACCTCGAACTGGCTAAATCTCTAACTCGCGATGCCTTTGTCCCTCAAATCGGCCTCCACGCGCGTCAAATCTATCCAAAATCAGAATGAGTACACCAATATATGCTAAGGGAACAAAACCCAAGCGAAAACAATCAACAAAGGGCACAAATCCCGAAATTACCAAAACCCGAGCCCCATGCCCACTTCTCAAAATTCAGAAATTTTTACATCAACAGATTCCTCATCTCTCCACGAGTCTATGCATATCAAGAATAGTAAAATAGTAGTTCAAATGACCCCTCAAATCCTCAATTTAAGGCCTCTTAAACTCAAGCCATAATCCTCCATTTTAACCTTTTAATTCATTTAATTACAGTCTTAATCCATGAAATTCTACCATAGAGATGTGTTTTAGGTCTAAAATCCTTACCTTAACGAAGTTCCCTTGAAATCCCTCTTCCAAATCGTCCAAAAGCTCTCAAGTCGAACTCAAAAATGGTGGAATAACGCAAACTCGCGAAAATGAAATAACTTATATATTCTGCCCAGGACTTTCCGCATCTGTGACACTTTAACCGCATCTGTGGTACCGCATTTGCGGTCAAACTCCACTTCTGCTGAAATTCAGTAATCCAACCTAAACCGCATCTGCGGTCCACTAGCCGCATCTGCGACTCTGCAGGTGCGGTCCCTCTACCGCATCTGCGGTTCCAGACATTTTTCCCAAGATCCGCTTCTGCGGCCAATCCAATGCATATGCGGCGTCGCACTTGTGGTCCCCAAACCGCAGGTACGAAAACACCAGAAGCAGCAAAACTTTAGCAGCTGCAATTACACTTCAACTTCCCCGTTAACCACCCGAAATCATCCCGAGGCCCTCGGGACCTCAACCAAAAGCACCAACGTATCCTAAAACCTTATTCAAACCTGTTCCAATCATCAAGACGCCTCAAACAACATCAAATCTACCAAATCACATCGGATTCAAGCCTAAGTTTCTAAAATCTTCCGAAATATGCTTTTGATCAAAAACCTAACCAAACCACGTCCGAATGACCTAAAATTTTACACACACATCCCAAATGACACGACGAAGCTACTGCAACTCTCGGAATTCCATTTTGACCCCTAAATCAAAATCTCGCCTATCAACCGGAAGTCGCCAAAATCTCAACTTCGCCAATTCAAGCCTAAATCTACTACGGACCTCCAAAATTCATTCCGATCGCGCCCATAAGCCACAAATCACCTTCCGAAGCTAACCGAACCATCGGAACTTACATCCGAGCCCTCTAACACATAAATCAACATCCAGTTGACTTTTCCATCTTAAGCCTTTTTAAAAGAGACTAAGTGTCTCAAACTTCACCAAACTCTTTTCGGACTCGATCCGACCAACCCGATACCATAAAACATGGATAACGAAGCATAAAGAAGCTGAAATGGAGGAAACGAGGCGGTACTCATGAGACGACTGGCCGGGTCGTCACATTCTCCCCAACTTAAACAAACGTTCGTCCTCGAACTAGTCAAGAAACATACCTGAAGCCTCAAATAGGTGAGGATATCTGCTCCGCATTTCCCGCTCGGTCTCCCAGGTAGCCTCCTCCATGGGCCGATCCCTCCACTGCACTTTCACTAAAGCTATATCCTTTGACCTCAACTTTCGAACCTGACGACCCAAAATAGCTATTGGCTCCACATCATAAGTCAAATCATCAACTAAACCGTGCTGAAATCCAAAACATGAGACAGATCCCCAATATACTTCCGGAGCATAGAAACATGAAATACCGGATGCACAGTCGACAAGCTAGGTGGTAAAGCAAGCTCATAAGCCACCTCCCCAATCCTCCGAAGAACCTCAAAAGGCCCAATGAACCGCTGACTCAATTTTACTTTCTTCCCAAATCTCATGACACCCTTCATGGGTGAAACCTTCAACAGAACCTTCTCGCCCACCATGTAGGACACATCTCGAACCTTCCTATCAGCATAACTCTTTTGTCTCGACTGCGCTGTACGAAGCCTCTCCTGAATCACCTTCACCTTTTTTAAAGCATCCTGCACCAAGTCTGTCCCTAATAGCCTAGCCTCATCGGGCTCGAACCAACCAATTGGAGATCTACACCGCCTCCCATACAAAGCCTCATATGGAGCCATCTGAATACTCGACTGGTAGCTGTTGTTATGAGCAAACTTTGCAAGCGGTAGAAACTCATCCGATGATCCTCCAAATGTAATGACACAAGCACGCAACATGTCCTCCAATATCTGAATAGTACGCTCAGATTGCCCGTCCGTCTGAGGATGAAAAGTTGTGCTCAACTCCACCTGAGTACCCAACTCTCTCTACACGACCCTCCAAAACTGCAAAGTAAACTGAGTGCCCCTATCAGAAATGATGGAAACTGGGACACCATGCAAACAAACAATTTCTCGGATATATATCCTTGCCAACCGCTCTGAAGAATAGGTAGTACACACATGAATGAGTGCACATACTTGGTCAGCCGATCCACAATCACCCAAATAGCATCGAACTTCTTCAAAGTCCATGGAAGTCCAACAACAAAGTCCATAGTGATCCTCTCCCACTTCCTCTCAGGAATAATCATCTGCTGAAGCAAGCCACCCGGTCTCTGATGCTCATATTTCACCTGCTGACAATTGAGACACCGAGCTAAAAATCGCACAATATCTTTCTTCATTCTCCTTCACCAATAGTGTTGTCTCAAATCCTGATACATCTTCACGACACCCGGATGAATGGAATACCGCGAGCTATGGGCCTCCTCCAGAATCAACTCCCGAAGCTCATCCACATTGGGCACACAAATCCGGCCCTGCATCTTCAACACCCCAGCATCACCGATGGTTACATCCTTGGCATCATCATGCTGAACTCTGTCCTTAAGGACAAGCAAATGCAGATCATCATACTGGCGCTCTCTAATGCGATCATATAAGGAAGATCGAGAAACCACACAAGCCAACACCGAGTAGGCTCCAAAATATCTAACCTCACGAACCGATTGGCCAAGGCCCTAACATCAACGGCAAGAGGTCACTCTCCAACTGGAATATATGCCAAACTCCCCATACTCACTGCCTTGCAGCTCAAAGCATCGGCCACCACATTGGCCTTTTCCGGATGGTACAATATAGTGATATCATAATCCTTAAGCAACTCCAACCATCTCCGCTGCCTCAAATTAAGATCCTTCTATTTGAACAAATGCTAAAGACTACGATGATCAGTAAACACCTCACAAGATACACAATACAGGTAATGCCTCCAAATCTTCAAAGCGTGAACTATGGCAGCCAACTCCAAATCATGAACGAGGTAGTTCCTCTCAAGTGGCTTCAACTGACGAGAAACATAAGCAATAACTCTACCCTCCTGCATCAACACACAACCAATCCCAACTCTCGAAGCATCACAGTACACGACATATGAACCTGAAGCTGATGGCAAGACCAACACTGTAGTTGTAGTCAAAGCTGTCTTGAGCTTCTAAAAGCTCTCCTCACACTCGTCCGACCATACAAATGGATCACCCTTCTGAGTCAACTTGGTCAAGGGCGATGCGATAGATGAGAATCCATGAACAAACCAGCGATAATAACCCGCCAAACCAAGAAAGCTACAAATCTCTGTGGCTGAGGACGGTCTAGGCCAACTCTGAACCGCCTCGATCTTCTTTGGATCAACCTGAATACCCTCGTTGTATACCACGTGCCCCAAGAAAGCCATTGAACCAAGCCAAAACTCACACTTGGAGAATTTTGCATAAAGTTTCTCCTCCCTAAATCTCTGCAATACCATTCTCAAATGCTCTGCACACTCCTCCTAACTACGCGAATACACCAGAATATCATCAATGAAGACTATGACAAATGAATCAAGATAAGGCCAGAACATAATGTTCATCAAGTGCATGAACGCTGATGGGGCATTGGTGAGCCCAAAAGACATCACCAAGAACTCATAATGACCATATCGGGTCCTAAAAGCTGTCTTAAGAATATCCAAGTCCCTGATCTTCAACTGGTGATAACCTGAACGGAGATCAATCTTGGAGAACACTCTCGCCCCCTGAAGCTGGTCGAATAAATCATCAATACGAGGCAAAGGATACTTATTCTTAATTGTTACCTTGTTCTATTGCCTATAATCAATGCACATTCTCATGGTGCCATCCTTCTTCTTCACAAACAGAACTGGCGCACCCCAAGGTGACACACTAGGCCGAATGAACCCCTTATCTAGGAGTTCCTGAAGCTTCTCCTTCAATTCTTTCAACTCCGCTAGTTCCATACAATATGACGGAATAGAAATGGGCTGAGTGCCCGACACCAGGTCAATACCAAAATCAGTATCCCTGTCCGGTGGCAGGCCCGGCAGGTCTGCAGGAAACATATCGGGAAAATCCCTCACAACTGGAACAGAATCAATACTAGGAGCCTCAGCTCTGATATCCCTTACAAACTCTAGATATGAAAGACAACCCTTCCCAACCATACGCTGGGCTTTCAAGAATGAGATCACTCTACTAGGAACATAATCAGTCATACCTCTCTACTCGATCCGTGGCACACCAAGCATAGCCAATATGACTGTCTTAGCATGACAGTCCAGAATAGCACTGTAAGCACGTGATTTTTGCCCAATATGAGAATTACTCCCAAAAAATTCAAAAATAAAATGATTTTTCTTTGGTATGCAATTTTTGTGATATTTTGAATAATTATTTGTATTTGTCTGTGCATGTTTATTTGCTAAATTAATAAAAAATACAAAAAAATATCGCATTTTGCATGTAGGATTTAATTCTACAATTGTTAGTAATTGAATTTGTTTTACAAAAATTAAAAATTACAAAAATAGGCATCGTTTGCATTTTTAGCATTTAATGTCCAAATATACAATTTTATGCTTAATTAATACTTAATTGTGCGTTAATTGTTATTGGGAGTTAATTTGCGCTTTTATAACTTAATTTAGTTCTTAATAATAGTTTAAGTATTTTTATAATTTAGTTTTAGAAAAATAAAAGAAGAAAAGAAAGCGAAAATATAAAGAAAGTCGGAATTGGGCCTCTTCTTCAATTTCAAGCCACAGGCCCAAAAAATGGCCCAATCTTCCCTACGACCCAGTCCATTTCGAACTGGGTCGACCCAGTACATAACCCAAAAGACCCAAACCCCTTTGTCTTACATTTTACAAAACAAAACAAAAATTAAAAGACAAGAAACCCTAAACACTAAACCAATCCGCCCCCACCCCTCCTATCTTCTTCTTCTTCCTCAAGATAACCATGGCTGCCTCCCATGGCGTCGTCCAGACCTTCGACCAAACAGTCCCCTCCCTCGTCGTCGTCAACCAAACGAACACAGCCCTCGACGAGTCAGCTGTTGTTCGAAGCTCCCATCGCCGCTGCTCGTCACGGCCAAGCCCGTCGCTGCCCTCGTCGTCCAGCTCATTCCGCCATGGATGAGCTTGAGGCCAGCTGCTTCCGTCGAGTAGTTTGAGGCCAAAACAAGCCTCAGCTGCTGCTGTTCTTCTTCGTCTTCTTCAGCTTGAGCGTCGCCATGGAAGCCGTCTCCGAGCTGCTGCTTTTGCTTCACGTCCATGGCGTCCAAACGTCGACCAGCTGCTTCCCGTTCCACCTTCTTCTTCACTTCCAGCTGCTTCCGTTCATCACTTCTCCTTCGTCCAAAACCAGTAACACCCAAACACCACAGTTCCGACAACCACCCAACCCAGCTCCTTCCGTCGCGTCATCACTGTCCATCGCCTTCTGTCGCGACCAGCTGCTTCCATGGCCAAGTTCATCGTCCAGTTCGAAGCCCCCCAAGCTGCCACATCTTTTCTGCTCGTGTTAGTCATCGTTGGTTCGAGCTTTGGTCGAGACTCGTCAAGATTCGTTGTTTGTTTGGTCGTTGTTTGTCGTTTCAATCCGGTTAGTAGTTTTTAAATTTTATTTCGTCCGTTATTTTGTTTTGATATTTTTCGAATCTAAAATCGGCGAATGTTTGCTTTGTTCATGTTTATGGTTAGATATTTGATTTTTTGGTTTTGTTCATGTTCATGTTGTTTGTTAAATTAATTTTTCAGATTTCAAAATAGAAGTTTAATTAGTTGTTTTCATATTCATTTCATGTTTGTATTATTGTTTAAGTGAATATTTGTTAGATTCAAATTGAAATTTAATTAACTATTTCTTCAATTTGTTTCATGTGTTTATGTATTGTTAGAAATTGTTAATATTGTTAAGTTCAAGCTTAAGTTCATAATTGTTTATTCGTCGATCTTGTTATTTGTCTAAAGAATTTAGTTGTGTTAGAGAAATATGTTGGTTTAATCGTTTAAATCCATCATATTTGTTGTTCAAAATAGATTCAATTCATGTTCATACTTTGTTTGATTGTTCTTGAATCCGAAATTTGTATAGTTTGATTTCTTGTTTATCATTTATGATTATTTCTTGAATTTGTCTCATAATCTTGTTGTTTAAGTTTAATATAGGAATTGTTGGTTGTAATATTGTTAGAGTTGATTTTAAGTTCAATATGATTGAATTTAGAAATCTTCATACTTTGTTTGTTGTTGTTGTTGAATCCGAAAATAGAATTGTTTGTTGCTAAAATATTGTTCAATCAAATTTTAGTTGTTCTTTGTTGTTCAATTTGTGTTCATGTGATTTGTTGTTGAAATGTTGTTAAAATCGTGTTCATGTGATATTGTTGTTATGATGTTCATCCGTGTTCATATTGTTGTTTGAACATTGTTAAAAATTGATCATATTGTCTATATTTTGGTTATGTTTGATTAAATGATGTGTTATAGCTGATGGGTAATTTGGTAAATTTGTAGTACGTTCAGGGGTAGTTTGGTAATTTCAGTAAGGTTGGAGGGGGTAGTTTAGGAATTGTACATTTTGTAATTGTTTATTTGAAGCATGGGGGACAAAATGAAATGGGGTGGGTTGTGATATGATTATTTAATATAAAGGGGGGACAAGATTTAATTTAAAGGGGGAATCTTGCATTATTTTAAATGAAGCATGGGGGACAAAATATAATGGGGTGGTGTGATATGTTTATTTAATGTAATGGGGATGAGTGAAAAGATAATGGGTTGGGTAGAGAAAAAGTATTGATTTAATTGAGAAAAAGTATTGATTTAATTGATTAAAAGATTTATGGGATGAGATTATATATATGAAGTCTTGAACACAAGACAAGAAGGAAAATAGAGAAGAGATACGAGAAAAAATACACACACAGATAGAGAGAAAAAACAGACAGAGAATAGAAGAGAGAAAAATTCCGAAAAAATATTTAAGCTTTCAAAATAAAAATAAAAGCTAAAAAATTTACTACTTTCTTTCTTTGTTTGAAATTAGTATTAATGGTTGTTGTTTCATTTAAAGCTTAAAGATTTTGTTTTTGGGATTACTACTCCACCGGTCTGTTACTGGGTTGTTACTGTTGCTGGGCAGTTGTTGCTGTTACACTCTTATTACTGTTGCTGATTTTCATCTTCATTTTCTTTTGCTTCCAATATCAGGTACATATCTTTTAAACTCATGTTGTGAAGAGATTCAACATGGCAAGTAAATGAAGTTTGGAATTATAAGAATGTCTTCTACTCATTTAAATTTTATTAGATTAAGTTTCAGTTTTGTTTTAGTTGGTTAATATAGTATTAAATCAATTGGTAGATTAGTTCTCTTTCTTAATAACAAATGGTTTAGTTATTTTAGGAACGCGATCAACTCATTTCTTTTAATATATGAAATAATGTCAATGATTTTTTACAAAATATAGAGTTAGTGTTTGCAAATATTCGCATAGGCAGAATATAAGAGCTGGTTTATTTATCTCAAACCCAATCTTCGTAAGCAAAATTAACCAAACAATTATAAACTCGGACTAAAAATAAGTGGTGTAAAAGAAGGATGAGATTTATAGATTGTAATATTTTAAGTCAAAAAAATGTGTAAATAGCGTTTGCTCCAAATATAACAATGAAAATTCTTCAAAAAAATATTACTTCATTTATTAAATCAATTGTTTTCCTAAGTTTTATACGCAATTCGCTTTTTGGGTAGATAAATATTGTATTTACCATGAAAATGGTAGTATTAATCACACGTTGTTTATTTTTATTTTATTTTTATTTTACTCTTTAAACTCATGGTTTTTGAGGAATATAATTCACACGTAAAAATATAATTTGCGGTCAACACTTAATGAATTGTGAATTCTTTTCAAGGAATTTAGAGACATCTCAAATAGTGATTTCTCATGACTCTTACATTTAAAAATAGATGGATGCAATAAACATTTGTAGAGAATTTATATTACTGTCAAGAATATTTGCATAATTAAGGATGCATTCGCGTGACTTGATTATACTTCTAGAGGCGATTCGGATTATGCGTTCGCGCAACTTCGAGCAAATTTTTAATAAAAAGGGGTTCTTCGGAGATCATCAATATTAATTTCATATAACCCGAGATGTGCAGTTCACTATTTAATCATACAAGAGCGACAAACGTTCTTAATTTTGTTTAAGCACAATTTCGAACTTAAGTCTATTTTTATAATAATAAAAAAAATTCGAAATAAAATAATAATTATATTATCAATATCATTGTGTACACGTGCGCTTGACACAACTCCGCATGTTTTTTAAAAAATATAATTTATAACACGAATATACGTACGCGTGATTCGATTCAAAGAAGGGTCTTTAAATCTAAATAGAAGCGGTAACAATAAAATCATGCAATAAAAATGTATTTAACAAATCAAAATAATCAAGCCGAATATAACAGTTGAGCGACCGTGCTAGAACCACGGAACTCGGGAATGCCTAACACCTTCTCCCGGGTTAACAGAATTCCTTATCCGGATTTCTGGTGCGCAGACTGTTAAATAGACAGAGTCATATTCTCCTCGATTCAGGGATTAAAACCGGTGACTTGGGACGCCTTAAAATTCCCAGGTGGCGACTCTGAAACAAACAAACAAATCCCGTTTCGACTGTCCTTTAATTGGAGAAAACTCCCCTTGTACCCTCTCGGGTATGTAAAAAGGAGGTGCGACAGCTCTGGCGACTCTGCTGGGGAAATTTCTATGAAAGGAAAAGATAAAAGGGAACAGAATAAAAGACAAAGGAAAAAATGACTCTTTAACAAAAGAAACTATAAATAAAAACCTATCAAATGAAAACACTGACTCTAATGGTCATGACATGCATATGTGGCCTATCCTTCGTCATCAATCGTCTTTCAAGGTCTTCCCTTGACTATCCCCCATCTGATTCCCAATCTTATTCGACTTGTAGTGCCCGAAGGGTTTTCACTATCAAGCCTCTCTCATCATTTTGGTCTACGAACTCATGTTGCTGGGGATAAACAGGCACTCAACTCTTTCCCAAATGCGGATCCTTCCCGCCAATCTTGTCTTGTCGCCTCATAGTGCCCTTCGAGGGGTTTTCACTAATAAGACTCTCTCATTTCTCTCAACTCTCGTCGCCTTATGGTGCCTCTGAAGGTTTTCACCGATAAGACTTTCTTATTTTATTTTATTTTTCAACTGAGGATTGGAGTGCTGCCGATATAACTCTCTCTGTTGGGGATTCTTTTGGCTATCAATTCATTTTCAGCTTATGATCTTCTTCTCTGCTGGGTATCAGAGTGTTATTCCCGACTTCCATTTGAATTGACTTAGCATTTTGACGATATAACTGTTGACAAATCCATAAGTGTAAGCACGTGATTTTTGCCCAATATGAGAATTACTCCCAAAAAATTCAAAAATAAAATAATTTTTCTTTGGTGTGCAATTTTTGTAATATTTTGAATAATTATTTGTATTTGTCTGTGCATGTTTATTTGCTAAATTAATAAAAAATACAAAAATATGTCGCATTTTGCATGTAGGATTTAATTCTACAATTGTTAGTAATTGAATTTGTTTTACAAAAATTAAAATTACAAAAATAGGCATCGTTTGCATTTTTAGCATTTAATGTCCAAATATACAATTTTATGCTTAATTAATACTTAATTGTGCGTTAATTGTTATTGGGAGTTAATTTGCGCTTTTATAACTTAATTTAGTTCTTAATAATAGTTTAAGTATTTTTATAATTTAGTTTTAGAAAAATAAAAGAAGAAAAGAAAGCGAAAATATAAAGAAAGTCGGAATTGGGCCTCTTCTTCAATTTCAAGCCACAGGCCCAAAAAATGGCCCAATCTTCCCTACGACCCAGTCCATTTCGAACTGGGTCGACCCAGTCCATAACCCAAAAGACCCAAACCCCTTTGTCTTACATTTTACAAAACAAAACAAAAATTAAAAGACAAGAAACCCTAAACACTAAACCAATCCGCCCCCACCCCTCCTATCTTCTTCTTCTTCCTCAAGATAACCATGGCTGCCTCCCATGGCGTCGTCCAGACCTTCGACCAAACAGTCCCCTCCCTCGTCGTCGTTGTCCGTCATCAACACCACCCTAAACAAACAACCATGGACGCCTGAACCGCCGGACCCCCCCCCCCCCCCCCATCGCTGCCCTCGTCGTCCAGCTCAGTCCGCCATGGATGAGCGTCGATCAGCTGCTTCCGTCGAGCAGCTTGAGGCCAAAACAAGCCTCAGCTGCTGCTGTTCTTCTTCGTCTTCTTCAGCTTGAGCGTCGCCATGGAAGCCGTCTCCGAGCTGCTGCTTTTGCTTCACGTCCATGGCATCCAAACGTCGACCAGCTGCTTCCCGTTCCACCTTCTTCTTCACTTCCAGCTGCTTTCGTTCATCACTTCTCCTTCGTCCAAAACCAGTAACACCCAAACACCACAATTCCGACAACCACCCAACCCAGCTCCTTCCGTCGCGTCATCACTGTCCATCGCCTTCTGTCGCGACCAGCTGCTTCCATGGCCAAGTTCATCGTCCAGTTCAAAGCCCCCCCAGCTGCCACGTCTTTTCTGCTCGTGTTAGTCATCGTTGGGTCGAGCTTTGGTCGAGGCTCGTCAAGATTTGTTGTTTGTTTGGTCGTTGTTTGTCGTTTCAATCCGGTTAGTAGTTTTTAAATTTTATTTCATCCGTTATTTTGTTTTGATATTTTTCGAATCTAAAATCGGCGAATGTTTGCTTTGTTCATGTCTATGGTTAGATATTTGATTTTTTGGTTTTGTTCATGTTCATGTTGTTTGTTAAATTAATTTTTCAGATTTCAAAATAGAAGTTTAATTAGTTGTTTTCATATTCATTTCATGTTTGTATTATTGTTTAAGTGAATATTTGTTAGTATGATGTTTGTTAGATTCAAATTGAAATTTAATTAACTATTTCTTCAATTTGTTTCATGTGTTTATGTATTGTTAGAAATTGTTAATATTGTTAAGTTCAAGCTTAAGTTCATAATTGTTTATTCGTCGATCTTGTTATTTGTCTAAAGAATTTAGTTGTGTTAGAGAAATATGTTGGTTTAATCGTTTAAATCCATCATATTTGTTGTTCAAAATAGATTCAATTCATGTTCATACTTTGTTTGATTGTTCTTGAATCCGAAATTTGTATAGTTTGATTTCTTGTTTATCATTTATGATTATTTCTTGAATTTGTCTCATAATCTTGTTGTTTAAGTTTAATATAGGAATTGTTGGTTGTAATATTGTTAGAGTTGATTTTAAGTTCAATATGATTGAATTTAGAAATCTTCATACTTTGTTTGTTGTTGTTGTTGAATCCGAAAATAGAATTGTTTGTTGCTAAAATATTGTTCAATCAAATTTTAGTTGTTCTTTGTTGTTCAATTTGTGTTCATGTGATTTGTTGTTGAAATATTGTTAAAATCGTGTTCATGTGATATTGTTGTTATGATGTTCATCCGTGTTCATATTGTTGTTTGAACATTGTTAGAAATTGATCATATTGTCTATATTTTGGTTATGTTTGATTAAATGATGTGTTATAGCTGATGGGTAATTTGGTAAATTTGTAGTACGTTCAGGGGTAGTTTGGTAATTTCAGTAAGGTCGGAGGGGGTAGTTTAGGAATTGTACATTTTGTAATTGTTTATTTGAAGCATGGGGGACAAAATGAAATGGGGTGGGTTGTGGTATGATTATTTAATATAAAGGGGAGACAAGATTTAATTTAAAGGGGGAATCTTGCATTATTTTAAATGAAGCATGGAGGACAAAATATAATGGGGTGGTGTGATATGTTTATTTAATGTAATGGGGATGAGTGGAAAGATAATGGGTTGGGTAGAGAAAAAGTATTGATTTAATTGATTAAAAGATTTATGGGATTAGATTATATATATGAAGTCTTGAACACAAGACAAGAACAAAAATAGACAGAGAAAATAGAGAAGAGATACGAGAAAAAATACACACACAGATAGAAAGAAAAAACAGACAGAGAATAGAAGAGAGAAAAATTCCGAAAAAATATTTAAGCTTTCAAAATAAAAATAAAAGCTAAAAAATCTACTGCTTTTTTTCTTTGTTTGAAATTAGTATTAATGGTTGTTGTTTCATTTAAAGCTTAAAGCTTTTGTTTTTGGGATTACTACTCCACCGGTCTGTTACTGGGTTGTTACTGTTGCTGGGCAGTTGTTGCTGTTACACTCTTATTACTGTTGCTGATTTTCATCTTCATTTTCTTTTGCTTCCAATATCAGGTACATATCTTTTAAACTCATGTTGTGAAGAGATTCAACATGGCAAGTAAATGAAGTTTGGAATTATAAGGATGTCTTCTACTCATTTAAATTTTATTAGTTTAAGTTTCAGTTTTGTTTTAGTTGGTTAATATAGTATTAAATCAATTGGTAGATTAGTTCTCTTTCTTAATAACAAATGGTTTAGTTATTTTAGGAACGCGATCAACTCATTTCTTTTAATATATGAAATAATGTCAATGATTTTTTACAAAATATAGAGTTAGTGTTTGCAAATATTCGCATAGGCAGAATATAAGAATTGGTTTATTTATCTCAAACCCAATCTTCGTAATCAAAATTAACCAAACAATTATAACCTCGGACTAAAAACAAGTGGTGTAAAAGAAGGATGAGATTTATAGATTGTAATATTTTAAGTCAAAAAATGTGTAAATAGCGTTTGCTCCAAATATAACAATGAAAATTCTTCAAAAAAATATTACTTCATTTATTAAATCAATTGTTTTCCTAAGTTTTATACGCAATTCGCTTTTGGGTAGATAAATATTGTATTTACCATGAAAATGGTATTATTAATCACACGTTGTTTATTTTTATTTTATTTTTATTTTACTCTTTAAACTCATGGTTTTTGAGGAATATAATTCACACGTAAAAATATAATTTGCGGTCAACACTTAATGAATTGTGAATTCTTTTCAAGGAATTTAGAGGCATCTCAAATAGTGATTTCTCATGACTCTTACATTTAAAAATAGATGGATGCAATAAACATTTGTAGAGAATTTATATTACTGTCAAGAATATTTGCATAATTAAGGATGCATTCGCGTGACTTGATTATACTTCTAAAGGCGATTCGGATTATGCGTTCGCGCAACTTCGAGCAAATTTTTAATAAAAAGGGGTTCTTCGGAGATCATCAATATTAATTTCATATAACCCGAGATGTGCAGTTCACTATTTAATCATACAAGAGCGACAGACGTTCTTAATTTTGTTTAAGCACAATTTCGAACTTAAGTCTATTTTTATAATAATAAAAAAAAATTCGAAATAAAATAATAATTATATTATCTATATTATCGTGTACACGTGCGCGTGACACAACTCCGCATGTTTTTAAAAAAATATAATTTATAACACGAATATACGTACGCGTGATTCGATTCAAAGAAGGGTCTTTAAATATAAATAGAAGCGGTAACAATAAAATCATGCAATAAAAATGTATTTAACAAATCAAAATAATCAAGCCGAATATAACAGTTGAGCGACCGTGCTAGAACCACGGAACTCGGGAATGCCTAACACCTTCTCCCGGGTTAACAGAATTCCTTATCCGGATTTCTGGTGCGCAGACTGTTAAATAGACAGAGTCATATTCTCCTCGATTCAGGGATTAAAACCGGTGACTTGGGACGCCTTAAAATTCCCAGGTGGCGACTCTGAAACAAACAAACAAATCCCGTTTCGACTGTCCTTTAATTGGAGAAAACTCCCCTTGTACCCTCTCGGGTATGTAAAAAGGATGTGTGACAAGCACGACACGGAGATAACCAATCCATGCCCGAAATGACATCAAAATCCACCATGCTCAATAGTAATATATCCACATGGGTCTCTAAACCCCTAATAGTTACCACACACGACCAGTACACACGATCTACAACAACAGTATCGCCCAACGGGGTAGATACATGAACAGGTAAAGCAAGAACTCACGGGGCGTACCCAAATAACGAGCAAAGTATGATGACACATAAGAAAAGGTGGAACCGGGATCAAATAATACAGAGGCATCTCTGTGGCAGACTGAAACAATACCTATGATAACAGCATCTGAAGCAATAGCATCGGGTCTGCCTGGGAGTGCATAGAAACGGGCTTGACCGCCCCCTGATTGACCTCCCCTTCTGGGGAGACCCCTAGCTGACTGACCCCACCCCTAGCTGGCTGAGCAAGTGGTGGTGAAGAAACTGGCGCTGAAGCCAAAGACTGACCCCTCTGCTGGGACGAACTAGCAACACGACAAGGACACTGCCTCCATATGTGGCCCATCTCGCCACACTCATAACAACTCCCAGATGTTGGAGAAGGGAACTGAAGGGAACCCCTCGCATCGGAGTGACTAGAAAATGCACTCGGCATAAAAGAACCCTGAACCGATAGAGCACGAGATGCACTCTGAGCTGGAAGGGCGCTGAGTGATGACTGGCCCTGCTGAGATCCATGATAACCATGACCCGAAGATGCTCCACGATAACCTAGGCGAGCTGACTAAGCAGGCCTGAATGAATGACCTCTGCTGTGTTGAAACTGGCCCCTTGAAACAGTACCACTATAGCTGCCAGATCCTTGAGGCCTCTTGGCCTCCCTCTCCTCTCGCTCCTGACGGAGAACAGACTCAATCTCACGGGCGATATCAATAGTCTCCTCGAACGTAGCATTAGATACCATCTCTATGGTCATAAAAATATGGAAGCCGATAAGTGAGTCCATCTACAAACCTTCTAATCCTCTCTCTATCTGTCGGAACCATCCAAATAGCATGACGAGCTAACTCGGAGAACCTCAACTCATACTGTGACATAGTCATCTTCCCCTGACGCAACCATTCAAACTTCCTACACACCTTCTCTCTGCGAGACTGTGGCACATACTTCTCCAGAAAGAGAACGGAGAGCTGCTGCCAGGTAAGGGGTGTTGCACCAGCAGGCCTACGCCTCTCAAAATCCTCCCACCAAGTAAAGGCAGCCCCAGAAAACTGAAATATAGTCGACTACAAATATATGGATCAGGCTGCACGCTGCAGCGGTTACTATGATTTCTATTATTTTGAGATATAAATGAGTCGAGTACTGAGAGTGAGTACTGAGTGACGAGAGTTGAGTCACGAGTAACTGAGAGGCTGCCCGAGGGGCCAGATTCTAAGTGATTCCTTGCCCGAAAGTCCTTGTCATGATGTTTTCACTTATTTTAATATTCTTTTAAATAAACCTCTACTTGATATACTGCTAAGTAATTGGTTCCAAATGTTTAAACTATAAATTTGGTTTTATAACAGAAACTGATTTTTGAACTATAAAGATGACATGTTGTTTCATTGGTTATTCCATTATGTATTTTTGAACTGCTCGTCACTACTTTCAGACCTTATTTACTTTAGTTACTTACTGAGTTGGCGTACTCACGTTACTCCCTGCATCTTGTGTGCAGATCCAGGTGCCCGAGCGACCGAGTGAGCATTATTCAGCTGGTTCAGTTTTCTGTCGGGGATTTCGAGGTAGCTGCATGACGTTCGCAGCCCTGTTCTCTCCCTTCTATCTTGTTATCTTTTCAGTATTTTCTAGACTATCTATGTAGTAGGATGTTTGGACTTGCATTAGAGGCTCTAGACTTGTGACGCCAGATCAGTTGGGCTGTGTAGTTTATTATTATTTTGACTTCCGCATATTTTCTGTCATTTTAAACGTTTATTATGAAATCGGTGTTTAAAACTCGCGTTGGAAATGGTTTCTTACTAAAGGAAATGGGTTGTGGTTAGTGAACTGTTGGCTTGCCTAGTAATGTGATAGGCGCCATCACGACCGGTATTTGGGTTCGTGACAAAAAAATAAGAAAAAAATACTAAACATTTGACTTCTTTCCCTGTTACAATTCGTTTCCCACAAAATATGAAAAGAGAAAAGCTGGATAATCAATTTGCAAAGTTTTTGAAGATTTTAAAACAAATTCACATTAATATTCCTTTTACTGATGGTTTATTGAAAATGCCTTCATATGCTAAATTTTTAAAAGAAATTTTATCAAGCAAAAGGAAATTGGAAGAAGTTTCTGTGGTAATGCTTACTGAAAATGCAGTGCTATACTTCAAAATGAGCTACCACAAAAACTTGGTGACTTGGGTAGTTTCACCTTTCCATGTACTCTGGGAGGAGTATACATTGAAAAAACACTTTGTGATTCTGGAGCTTTAATAAATTTTATTCTATTGTCTATTTTAAAAAATTAGATCTTGGTGAAATGAAAGATAAATGTGTTTCACTTCAATTTGCTGATCAAAGTACTAAGAGACTGTAACGACCCGACCGGTCGTTTTAAGAATTTACCCCCAATCCCCTATTAACTGCTTTCCCCATGTTTGGTTTCTGCTATTATGAGTTGCCGGGAGGAATTATTTGGAGTTTCAGAGGGCTTTGGGACACTTAGTCCCTAAATGAGAGCTTAAGTTTTGAAAATTTGACCGTAGTCGAAACAGTGTGAAGACGGCCTCGGTATGGAATTCTGATGGTTTCGTTAGCTCCATTGAGTGATTTCAGGTTTAGGAGTGTGTTCGGATTGTGTTTTGGAGGTCCGTAACTAATTTAGGCTTGAAATGTCGAAAGTTAAATTTTTGAAGTTTCCGGTTCGATAGTGAGATTTTGATCCGAGGGTCGGCATGGAATTTCGGAAGTTAGGGTAGCTCTGTAGTGTTGAATGTGACGTGTGTGCAAAATTTCAGGTCATTCGGATGAGGTTTGATAAACTTTTTGATCGAAAGCGTATTTTGAGAGTTTTTGAAATTCTTAGGCTTGAATCCGATGCTAATTGTTTGATTTGATGTTGTTTGAGGTGTTGTGGAGATTTGTATAAGTTTGGACAGTGGTATATGACTTGTTTGTGTTTTTGGTTGAGGCCCCGGGGGCCTCGGGATGATTTCGGGTGGTTAACGGGAAGTTTGGAGTTGAGAGTTTGCAGCTGAAGTTTCAAATCTGCTGTCATAACCGCACCTGCAGCTTGGGGACCGTAGCTGGGAGACCACAGAAGCAGTTTGAGGCAAAAAGGGAGTTGACCGCAGATGCGGTTAGGGCACTGCAGAAGCGGCCCGCATCTGCAGTAAGGAAGGCGCAGGTGCGGAAAAACCCCTTTAATGAAATGTCGTAGATGCGACCTGGTCTTCATAGAAGCGGGACCGCAGATGCGGTTTCACTGGTCAGAAAAAGGGACAGAATCGAGGGTTTAGTTCAAAACTTGGAAAAAAATCAAATTGGAGCTTGGGAGAGGGCGATTTTGGGAGGAATTTGAAGAGGAAATCATTAGGTAACAATTCGTTAACCCTTTATAGTTGTATTCCATTAATTTATTGTTAGTTTTTTCTTTTTATTTCGGATTGGAAGTGAAAATTGGGGAAAAATTGGAAGAAAGATCTTACACCTAGAATTTGAATTTTTATTGGGAATTTGACCTTGGATTTGGATAATTTTGGTATGCATGAACTCGTGAGAGGATGAGGATACTGGAAATATAAATTTACCCAATTCTAAGACGTGGGCCCGAGGGGCATTTTGGTCATGTTTACCTAATTTCGTGTATTAGCTTAGAATTTACTTGTAGAATCAGTTACTTGAAGTGTTATTTACATTATGCAATTGAATTGAATAGATTCGGGTCATTTGGAGTCAAGTACTCGTGGCAAGAACGTGATTTCGGATTGATTTTGAGTTGGTTCGAGGTAAGTGACTTGCCTAACCTTATGTGGGGAACTTTCCCCTTAGGATTGATATTGTAATAATTGAAATGCCTTGTACGTGAGGTGACGAGTGCGTACTTGTGCTAATTGTTGAAAATCCCGTTTTCACTAAAATAACTTAAATTCTGTCTTTCCTTGCTTGCTTGTACTACTTGGAACTTAAGCCTGCTGTTAGTTTAGAGAAGCATGTCTAATTGACTTAACTGCCTTATTTGCTTTAACTGCCTTATTTGTATTACGTGAAGCATGCTAGGTTAGAATTTCCTGTGTTACTTTTGTATGAAGTTGAGTTTAATTGAGTATTCCTTGTTCTATTGTTGTGTATTTTACTTTGGGACTACGGGACAACATCCCGAGAGATCCTTTGTACGTATTTATAATTTGAGTTGAAGTGTGGGATACCGAGAGATCCCCAGCACGTATATTGAGGATACCAAGAGATCCTTAGCATACATTGAGGATACCAAGAGATCCTCGGGATACCAAGAGATCCCTAGCATACATTGAGGATACCAAGAGATCCCTGGCATATATTGAGGGTACTAAGAGATCCCCGGTTATTATCTTTGTGAAGAGTGGTATTTCCTTGTGATTGTTTTTGTCTCTGTTTCAGTTGTTGTATTCCTTATTATCCTGTATTAATTCTTATTGTTAGCTTTCAACTGTACTGCTTATCTTATTCTATCATACCTTATATTTTTATTTTATCTCAGTAGGGCCCTAACTTTCCTTGCCACTACCCGATCGAGGTTAAGCTTGGCACTTACTGAGTACCGCTGTGGTGTACTCATGCCCTTTCTGTGCATGTTTTTACATGTGCAGATCCAGGTAGCTCCATTCAGACTTATCACTCGTGAGGCAAGGTGCTTGTAGAGACTCCAAGGTATATCTGTCACGTCCGCAGACCAAAGAGTCCCTTTTTACTCCCCCCTTTTTTTATTAGCCCATCTGTACTTTCGTTTCCTTGTTAGATATTCTGGAGTTAGATGTTTGTAAACATTAAAAGGCTTGTGATCATGAGATTCCGGGTTTTGGGAAAAGTTATTAGTTTTCGAGAGTTGATATTGTGTACGCCGAGCGGCACATTAAAATACTGTTTTATTTTACTATTTCGTTTTTTAACTATTTCTTCCGCAAATTGGTTTATTTTTTGCATTGTTAGGCTTACATATTCGTAGAGACTAGGTGCCGTCACGATGGTTCACGGAGGGCGAACCGGGGTCGTGACAAGTTGGTATCAGAGCTCTAGTTTCATAAGAGTCATGAATCACAAGCCGGTTTATTAGAGTCTCGCGAATCGGTACGGAGACGTCTGTACTTATTTGCGAAATGCTATGTAACTGTTAGGAAAATTCCACTTCATCTGATTTCCTTGTCATGTAAGATTTTGACATCACAATTCTAAACTTTTGCCTTCTATTCTCTTATAGATGGTGAGGACACGTGCTACCAGAGATGATTAGGCACCCGCACCCCCTACTGCAGCTGTCAGAGGCCAGGGTCGGGTCTGGGGTAGAGGCCGAGGACGCACACGTGGTGCAGCCAGAGCACTCGCGCGAGCTGCCACCAAGGTACCACCAGTAGTTCCAGCCGGAGTCTAGGCACTAGATACGCCTACTGCTACTACCATGCCAGTACTTCAGGAGACTTTGGCGCAGTTCATGAGCATGTACACCACTTTGGCTCAGGCAGGGTTGCTTCCCCTTGATGCAACTACATCCCAGGCCGGGGGAGGAGCACAGACTCCCACTGCCCGCATTCCTGAGCAGCGAGTGCATGTTGATCAGGTCCTAGAGATTATTCCTGTACCGCCTGCAGCCCCAGGTCAGCCCGAGGATAGGGCAGCAGTTCCAGATGATGAGCAGCAGAGGCTTGAGAGGTTCAAGAAGTATGATCCTCCTATATTCAGTGGGTTAGCTTTAGATGATACCTTGGGATTTCTGGAGGAGTGTCACTGTATCCTCGGCACTATGGGTATATCAGGATCGAGTGGGGTTTCTTTCACTGCCTTCCAGCTTCGTGGAGCCGCCTAGGAGTGGTGGCGTACCTACGAGTTAGACAGTCCTGATGAGGCAACTTCACTGACAGTGGACTCGGTTTTCAGATATGTTCCTGAGAGAGTTTGTGCCTCAGAGCCTTAGGGATACATGGCGCGCAGAGTTTGAGCATTTGCGCCAGGGTACTATGACTGTCTCGGAGTATGCTGTCCGTTACACTAGCTTGGCTAGACATGCCCCAACCTTGGTTTCTACTGTTCGTGAGAGGGTTCGCTGGTTTATTGAGGGGCTTATTCCCAACATCAGGTTTAGCATGGCTCGTGAGTTAGAGATGTATATTTCTTATCAGCAAGTGGTGAGCATTGTTAGGAGGATTGAGGGTATGCATGCTAGGGCAGAGGAGAGGGAGGCCAAGAGGTCTCGAGAGTCTGGCCATTATTCTGGTGCATGTTCCCCAGCTGCAGGTCGTCATGGTAGGGGTCATATGAGTCGCCCTGTTCATTCAGCTCTTCTAGTAGCTAGTGGTATTCCAGCTCCTCCTAGGCCTTACGAGCCTTATTATGCACCTCCAGTATCTAGTGCGCCTCCTGCGCGGGGTGCTTTCAAAAGTCAGTCCAACAGACCTGGCCCGAGCCAATCACAACTGCCACGTCCTCCCAGAGCTTGTTTTGAGTGTGGTGACACACACCATGTGGTGAGGGATTTCCCTAGACTTGGGAGGATTGTACCTCCACAGACTTCTCAGCCACAACGTGCACCACAGAGTTCTTAGGCTATGATTACAGCACCAGTTACTACCCCACATGCTCAGCCAGATAGAGGTGGAGGTCGGGGAGGTAGAGGTCGCCCTAGAGGGGGAGTCCAGACAAGATATTATGCCCTTCCTGCATGTACCGAGGTTGTTGCCTCCGATTCTGTCATCACACGTATTGTCATGGTTTGTTATAGAGATGCATCGATTTTATTCGATCCAGGCTCCACTTATTCTTATGTGTCTTCTTATTTTGCTCCGCAATTGGGTGTACCTCGAGATTTCTTGAGTTCCCCTGTTTATGTTTCTACTCCTGTGGGAGATTCTCTTATTGTAGACCACGTTTATCGGTCGTGTTTGGTTGCTCTTAGTGGGTTTGAGACCATAGATGATTTATTGTTGCTCAACATGGTAGATTTTGATATTATCTTGGGCATGGACTGGTTATCGCCCCATTATGCTATTCTTGATGGTGTCACAACCCAAAATCTCACCTGTCGTGATGGCGCCTTTCGGGGTACAATGCAAGCCTCAACTCAATATCTCAACACAGTAGAATTTTTAAATAAAGGCAGACGCAATTAATATTAAATAAAACTTTTTAGAACAGGATATAACTCCAAAAGTACTAAACAATCCATCCCCAAAACCCGGTGTCACTGAGTGCATGAGCATCTAAATGATAACAACATCCGACTGATAAAACACTGTCTGAAAATACAGAACATTACAAAATGAAAGGAAAGGAGAGTCAAGGCCAGCGAACGCCATGCAGCTACCTCAATAGTCTCCTGTGTCTGACTCCTCAATCAGCAACCGCCGTGACCAGAAGTGTCTGGATCTGTACACGAGGTATAGGGGGTAACATGATTACACCAACTTAGTAAGTAACAGAAATAAATAAGGAGCTGAGAAGTAGTGACGAGCTATGCAAATACAATTATCTCAATAACTTTCAAATAAGAGTAGTCATACTTTAGATTTAACAGTATAAATCTCATCAGTGCGTACTCAAATAAAGCAGATATCAAATATTCCAGAAATATGTACGACTGGGACGAATAACAACTAAGTGTAGCAAATAACTGAAAACAAATATGGCCTCTCAAGGAAACAGTCACTCAACTCATCTCAACAGCTTAATCACTCGGCTCTCATCCCTCAATAATCATACTCAATATGTACCTGCGCTCACTTGGGGTGTGCAGACTCCGAAGAGTCTCCTTCAGCCCAAGCGCTATAAACTGCACGGATAACTCACGTGCTATCACCTGCGCTCACTAGGGGTGTACAGTCTCCTGGAGGGGCTCCTTCTGCACAAGCACTATAATATGCATGGACAACTCGCGTGCTATAATATAATATCTGGATTCGCACGGACAAATCATGTGCTGCACGGACAACTCACGTGCTATATTATCAATATCTAGATCCACATGGACAACTCACGTGTTGTACGAACAACTCATGTGCTATAGTATCAATATCTGAATTCACACACAACTCACATGATGCACGGACAACTCACGTGCTATAGTTTCAATATCTCACAGCTAGGCCCTCGACCTTACTCAGTCATCAATCTCTCCAGTCTCTCGCACTCTCAGAAATCATATAAACAACCCAAACAGAAGTAATATCATGTATCAACAATAACTAGTAAGAGACAAAGGCATAATAAGCAAGAAAAGCTATGACTGAGTACAAACAGTAATTTAGCAGCTAATTCAGCAAGTACATGACCTCTCAGGTCTCAATAGTGATCACATATGACCTAAACATAATTTCTAACATGAAGTACAGTCAATTTCTATGAAAATAGAGGAAACATGTATTAAATAGTAGGCCAATTGATTCCACAGTCTCGCGGGATGGACCAAGTCACAATCCCTACGGTGCACGCCCACACGCCCATCACCTAGCATGTGCGTCACCTCCAAAATAGTCATACTACACAATGTCCGGGGTTTCATACCCTCAGGACAAATTTATAACCGTTACTTACCTCAATCCGAGCAAAAATCCTACTCCGAAATGCCTTTGTCAATCAAATCGGCCTCCAAATGTCCCGAATCTAGTCACAATTAACTCGATTCATTCAATACATATTATAGGAATTAATTCCATATGAAAATACAAATTTTCCAACAAAATCCGAAATTAACCCAAAAATTGCCCATGGGGCCCACGTCTCGGAATACGACAAAAGTCACGGAATACGAACCCCCATCCAACCACGAGTCCATCCATCAAATTTTACCAAAATCCAACATCGGATTGGCTTTCAAATCTTAAATTTTCGTTTTTGGAAGATTTGGCTAAAAATCTGATTTTTCTTCCATAAATTCATGGATTCATGATGTAAATGCATATAGAATCATGAAATATAATCAATATAGGATAAGGAACACTTACCCCAATGTTTTCACGTGAAAATCGCCCAAAATTGCCCAAGAACCGAGCTCCAAAAATTCCAAAATGAAATTACAAAGTGACTGATTTTTGTGATTAAATGTTTCTGCCCATCCATCACTAAAAGCCATTTTCGTCACTAAAAGTCTACTAGAAACAACTTTATCATCTCTTATTCAATTGATCATAACTTTCTGTACAAATGTCCAAATGATGAACGGTTTAACTTTATGGAAACTAGAATGCAAGGGCTACAACTTTAATGTTTTGCAAATTTTCTGATTCCTTATGTATTTCGAGATATAAGCTTCCAAAATAGCCTCCTCGCATCAAGCATTTCTGAAAAATTACTAAACATCTTTACCTACCCTTATTCAATCGATCATAACTTTCTGTACAAATATCCAAATAATTAATGGTTTAGTTTTTTCGAAACTAGGATGCAAGGACTACAAATTTCATGTTTTGCAAATTTGCAGATTCCTAATGGATTTTGAGATATAAGCTTCCGAAATAGGCTCTATGATTGCACAGTTGTTGTCTAAGACAGCTTCTGCAGCAAAAAATTCCAGCAACCCTTTTTGTCTGATTTCCATTCCGTTAACCTTCCGAAATCCACCCGAGGCCCTCAGGACCTTAACCAATTATACCAACATGTCCCAAAATACAATACAAACTTAATCGAGGCTTCAAACCACGTCAAACAACACCGAAATTACGAATCGCGCATCGAATTGAATTATGAGTTTTCGAATCTTCCAACTTCTACATTTTGCGCCGAAACATATCAAATCAATCCGGAATGATTTCAAATTTTGCACACAAGTCATAAATGACATAACAAAGCTATAAAAATTTTCAGAACTGGATTCCGACCCCGATATCAAAAAGTCAACCCCCCGGTCAAACTTCCAAACTTAAATTTCTTATTTTCGCCATTTCAAGCCTACTTTAGCTACGGACCTCGAAATAAATATCCGGACACACTCCTAGACCCGAAATTACTATACGAAGCTATTGGAATCATCAAAAATCCATTTCGGGGTCGTTACACATATTTTATCATCCGGTCCATTTATTCAACTTAAGCTTCCAAAACATGGATTGTTCTTTTAATTAAATTTTGAATCATTCGAAAACAAAAGTTGACCACTCTCGTAAGTCATAATACACAAAAAGACGCTACTCAAGACTTCAAATAGCTGAACGAGATGGAAATGCTTAAAACGACAAGTCGTGTCGTTACATTCTCCCCCACTTAAACACATGTTCGTCCTCGAACGTGCCAAGAGTTGTTCCAAAAGCCATCAAATCACTGTGTAATATCACTATGCACATACCCGGGGGTGATCCCATGTCACACTATCCCATATAGGTTTGATAGCACAACATAACTGAAATTTCTCAATTCAACCTAGCCCGTAACCTTAGAACCAAATTTCCGAAATTATTTATAAGGTCAGAATCTCACATCTACACACTGAATAGGTCCAAAAAAGCTGTATCAAACCATATCCGTAACCCCAAGATGTAATCAGATGATATACCATATAACTCAAACACTCGTAGCGATAACTTCTAACCAGAATAGATGTTCAAACAACCCAATTCCGATAATAAACCTCTTATCAAACCAAAGCCTCATTCCAACAATTTTGTATTCTACCGATACTGAAAGAAACACACTGAAATCATAACCATCCCTTAGATCAACCAGTCGTGAAGCTCCCTCTTCTTCGATAGGAACTATAACAGATTTCTAAGCCAACTTCTGATATTTCTCTTCCAACATGCTGAAATCGAATCCGATAGTATAGATTCTAGGTCCAATGACCTCATTTCATCCAACATGACTATTCTAGAGACATGACACACCAATACAGTCTAAAGCCACAACTCATGCAATCTGCGCACCAATAAGCGACAACCCAAATGTTGTCAAAGAAAAAAAAATAACTCAATGAGAGAGTTGTACTACAAGCTCACCAGTACCACCACAACATGATGCTAAGAACTAATCACACACTGTAGAACCAAAACACACGAATCTAACCTGAAGGATCATACATCCACAAAATTTTGCTGCAATGCGCGATCCTATCCAAACACTGGTCCACACGAAACACCTCAAGTCACTATGCTCAAAATCAACAACCATGTGCAATTTGATGTCTAGAACCAAGAGTGAATCACTGTTACCACGGAGAAGCAAATGACACAAGGCCACACTGGCATCAGAAGAACATACCTAATGCGCAATCAATTGTGCAATACCCAGATGCCCATCTCACTCAAATTCCGCTATAAAGCCCAAATAGAACCATATCATTTGTGCATTTAATCAACGAATCAAAATACTATGTAGCATACAAGAGTAACTCAAAATTGAATCTCGAAACACGATAAAGCTTAACAACAACTGAATGGCACCTCTCTCAACAATAGCAGTTTGGAGTCAACATAACCAACTCGTTGCAGAACACACATCCATATCAGCCTACCAATGAACCCCTTATTAAGGAGCTCCTGAATTTGCTTCTTCAACTCTTTTACCTCCGTCAGTGCTATACAATACGGTGGGATATAAAATGGGCTAAGTGCCAAGCACCAAATCAATACCGAAATCAATATCTCTATCTGGTGGCATACCCGACAAGTCTGTAGGAAACACATCCGGAAAAAAAATCCTTTACCATCGAGACTGAATCAATGGTAGCAGTCTTGCACTTACATCCCTCACGAAGGACAAATAAGAAAGATAATCCTTCCCAACCATCTGTTGGGCCTTCAAAAACGAGATCACTCTACTGGGAACAAAATCCGTTGAACCTCGCCACTCAATCCATATCATCCCCGGCATAGCCACCGCCACCGCCATAGTGTAATAGTCCAGAATAGCACGTCACGGAGACAATCAATCCATACCCAATATCACATCAAAATCCACTATGCTAAGCAACAAAAGATCCATTCGGGTTTCTAAACCCCTAATATTCACCACACAAGACCGATATACGCGATCCACAACCACGACATAACCTATTTCTGAGAAGTCTCAGTCTCCAAATCCATAAAGCACATAAATCATCATAACTGATCACAACCTCAACACTCAGATGACTAACACATCCCTCAAGTACAACCATCACGCGATAAATATTTTCATAATTCTTCCGTGCTACATAGAAAATCAAAATATTATTAGTCGATCAACCAAGTGAGTGTCGTAATATCAATGAACATCCGTTAGTCAAACATAATGCGCCTTTTTTTTAAATATTAACCCTTCTCAAGGATAATCTAACTATCCAAAATTATTTATTCTAACCAGAATTCGTGACCTTCCCTTTAAGAATGATCTTCCACCCTGTACATGCAAATCTTAATCCCACACAACACACCACGTCCATCATGCCATCATGTGACCAACACAAGAATCTCATTATCAATTCTGAATTACCAGAAAATTATATATTGGTTAGTTAGAAACCTTCTAATTGCTTCCATCGAGGGATAAATCATAATACATAACATGTTCCTCACATCGGTAGAAAGTATCCGGCTCAAACCATGGTAGAAACCATAAAGAACACCTTGCAACTCATTTTCACATAACCAAGTTGCTAGACCTGTATTCCTCTAACTTGAACAAGTCACGTGGGTCGCAAATCCCATGAATATTTCCATCAAAACCTCTGTAGAGTCTCACCACATCATAAGTATACCGATAACCGATTATATCCATTATCGTGTTGATCCAACTTACTACCAAGCTATTCTATTTCTTTGATTCCTTTTTAGATTACCCTCAAATCAACATTCCTACTTGACATGCACCAAGAATTTACCCGAAACTCACTACAGAGATCCCAACATAAAACCACATGACCATAAGGCTCATAAGCCATTGTATTCTTCTTAAGCATCCTTGTAAGTATCACAATCAAAATGCCCACTCTGAAAGTACCTTAAAATCAATCTTTTACCTCATTTATGCTAGAGTACAGAATCCGTAGTCATACAGAATTACCGCAAGTCTCAGTACCATCCAATGTAAATAATTGATTCTAGCGGCATACAGATCCGAAAAATTTTCAATTGCTACATATACATTTCTGAATCGATAAGAATTCTTTCAAGAGTCATCTACTCTACTCAAATCTAAATTGCACTACCTAAACAAACCAAATGACACATGTCCCATTATCACAACAACACTCAAGGGAGTAACTCTGCCTTAACACCACTGGTCGCATTCACGTTCCATGCGCATTACATTCTTCACAATTAATAACTTAATCATCCCATGATCTTAATATACTTATAAAGCACAATATAACCCGTATTCAGGAATTTCATTATTCTAGTCTTCCCCGATCCCAACTTCTGCAGGTCATAACTAACCTACGAGCATGTTTTGTACCAAAACCTAAATATAACATATAACCATGAAATCAAATTGCCGATAGCTGACTCCCCCACTTGGCTCAAAGCCATAGATCAGAAAATTCAGTAATTTACAATACACATATCCAGTTATTGCCATAACACTGTAGTGCAATTTGACTAAATTCTTTCCAAGCTCATGTAACACAATTTATATGGTTCCTCAATCCGTCTACTAAGCTCGCCTTCACTTTTGTGACGGTTAGGTCAACTTTCTCGACTAGTTCAAATTCAATCTAAATACATCTACCCTACGGGTAGAAAAGAAAAATTCTCCACACAACATTGTAAAGATCACACCTCTGTAGTTTATTCCGCAAGTGATAACTCGCCTGTTTAGCCTCAAGCTGGCATTTTTCTATACTTTTTTCGCAAACACAATTACTACGCAATCATTTAATGTCCCTGAGTCTCAACTCATTTACAATTCATGAGAATTTTATTTGTTCCACACGTACACCACGTGAAAGATCCTTCAATAGACCCATAACTCAAGACGATAAATCAATAGAGACATTTCAAGCAACTCCTCTCATCACACTCCAACCATTTGATACATCCTGCATTCACCTCCTACTCATCATATAGCCATTTAACTGCTCATCGAGCCAAAATTCTGACTCATAAGAACACAATCAGACACATAAGTCCAATGCACAAGTTTTCACAATTGAAACTACTGAACCCTAGCTGCGGTCTACACCTGGCCTCAAGTCTCCCAGACTGGCCCATTATCAGTATACTAATCACCTTTCGTGTATCATTCATGGAAACTCAAACTGTCGAAAGCCGATACCGAGTGCTCATGTGCGCACACGAATACGTGGAAGAGTTCAAAGAATTACACTTTAAGTTTAATCAATGTCACATGATAAGAATTCAAGAATGTGAAATTTCCTAAAGGGTTCTGCAGCCTCTCAAAGATAAGTACAGACGTCTCCATACCGATCCGCAAGACTCTACTAAACCTGCTCATGACCCGTGAGACCTATGCAACCTAGTGCTCTGATACCAACTTGTCACGAACCAAAATCTCACCTGTCATGATGGCGCCTATCGTGGTACAAGGCAAGACTCAACTCAACATCTCAACACAGTAGAACTTTTAAATAAAGGCAGAAGTAGTTAATATTAAATAAAACCTTTTAGAACAGGATATAACTCCAAAAGTACTAAACAATCCATCCCTAAAATCCGGTGTCACTGAGTGCATGAGCATCTAAATAATAATAACATTCGACTGATAAAACACTGTCTGAAAATATAGAACATTACAAAATGAAAGGAAAGGAGAGTAAAGGCCAGCGAACGCCATGCAGCTACCTCAATAGTTTCCTGAGTCTAACTCCTCAATCAGTAATCGCCGTGACCAGAAGTGTCTGGATCTGTACATGAGGTATAGGGGATAATGTAAGTACACCAACTCAATAAGTAATAGAAATAAATAAGGAACTGAGAAGTAGTGACGAGCTATGCGAATACAGTTATCTCAATAACTTTCAAATAAGAGTAGTCATACTTTCGATTTAACAGTTTAAGTCTCATCAGTGCGTACTCAAATAAACCAGATATCAAATATTCCAGAAATATGTACGACTGGGACAAATAGCAACTAAGTGTAGCAAATAACTGAAAATATGGCCTCTCAAGGCAACAGTCACTCAGCTCATCTCAACAGCTTAATCACTCGGCTCTCAGCCCTCAATAATCATACTCTATAGGTACCTGCGCTCACTTGGGGTGTGCAGACTCCGGAGGGGCTCCTTTAGCCCAAGCGCTATAAACTGCACGGATAACTCACGTGCTGCACGGACAACTCACATGCTATCATATACTTGCGCTCACTGGGGGTGTACAGACTCCTGGAGGGGCTCCTTCAGCCCAAGCGCTATAATCTGCACGAACAACTCACGCGCTGCACGGACAACGTACGTGCTATAATATAATATATCAAATGCACAGATAACTCATGTGCTGCACGGACAACTCACGTGCTATAATATAATATCTGGATCCGCACAGACAACTCATGTGCTACACAGACAACTCATGTGCTATAGTATCAATATTTGGATCCGCACGGGCAACTCACGTGCTGCACGGACAACTCACGTGCTATAGTATCAGTAACCTCACAACTAGGCCCTCGACCTTACTCAGTCATCAATCTCTCCAGTCTCTCGGACTCTCAGAAATCATATAAACAGCCCAAACAGAAGTAATATCATGTATCAACAATAAACAATAAGAGACAAAGGCATAATAAGCAAGAAAAGCTATGACTGAGTACAAACAGTAATTTAGCAGCTAATTCAGCAAGTACATGACCTCTCAGGTCTCAATAGTGATCACATATGACCTAAACATAATTTCTAACATGAAGTACAGTCAATTTCTATGAAAATAGAGGAAACATGTATTAAATAGTAGGCCAATTGATTCCACAGTCTCGCGGGATGGACCAAGTCACAATCCCTACGGTGCACGCCCACACGCCCATCACCTAGCATGTGCGTCACCTCCAAAATAGTCATACTACACAATGTCCGGGGTTTCATACCCTCAGGACAAATTTATAACCGTTACTTACCTCAATCCGAGCAAAAATCCTACTCCGAAATGCCTTTGTCAATCAAATCGGCCTCCAAATGTCCCGAATCTAGTCACAATTAACTCGATTCATTCAATACATATTATAGGAATTAATTCCATATGAAAATATAAATTTTCCAACAAAATCCGAAATTAACCCAAAAATTGCCCGTGGGGCCCACGTCTCGGAATACGACAAAAGTCACGGAATATGAACCCCCATCCAACCACAAGTCCAACCATACAAATTTTACCAAAATCCGACATCGGATTGGCTTTCAAATCTTAAATTTTCGTTTTTGGATGATTTGGCTAAAAATCTGATTTTTCTTCCATAAACTCATGGATTCATGATGTAAATGCGTATAGAATCATGAAATATAATCAATATAGGATAAGGAACACTTACCCCAATGTTTTCACGTGAAAATCGCCCAAAATCGCCCAAGAACCGAGCTCCAAAAATTCCAAAACGAAATTACAAAGTGACTGATTTTTGTGATTAAATGTTTCTGCCCATCCGTCACTAAAAGCCATTTTCGTCACTAAAAGTCGTCACTAAAAGTCTACTAGAAACAACTTTATCAGCCCTTATTCAATTGATCATAACTTTCTGTACAAATGTCCAAATGATGAACGGTTTAACTTTCCGGTAACTAGAATGCAAGGGCTACAACTTTAATGTTTTGCAAATTTTCCGATTCCTTATGTATTTCGAGATATAAGCTTCCAAAGTAGCCTCCTCGCATCAAACATTTCTGGAAAATTTCTAAACAGCTTTACCTACCCTTATTCAATTGATCATAACTTTCTGTACAAATATCCAAAAAATTAATGGTTTAGTTTTCTCGAAACTAGGATGCAAGGACTACAAATTTTATGTTTTGCAAATTTGCAGATTCCTAATGGATTTTGAGATATAAGCTTCCGAAATAGGCTCTACGATTGCACAGTTGCTGTCTAAGACAGCTTCTGCAACAGAAAATTCCAGCAACCCTTTTTGTCCGATTTGCATACCGTTAACCTTCCGAAATCTACCCGAGGCCCTCGGGACCTTAACCAATTATACCAATATGTCCCAAAATACAATACGAACTTAATCGAAGCTTCAAACCACGTCAAACAACACCAAAATTACGAATCGCGCATCGAATTGAATTATGAGTTTTCGAATCTTCCAACTTCCACATTTTGCGCCGAAACATATCAAATCAATCTGGAATGACTTCAAATTTTGCACACAAGTCATAAATGACATAACAAAGCTATAAAAAAATTCAAAATTGGATTCCGACCCCGATATCAAAAAGTCAACCCCCCGGTCTAACTTCCAAACTTAAATTTCTTATTTTCGCCATTTCAAGCCTACTTTAGCTACGGACCTCAAAATAAATATCCGGACACACTCCTAAGCCCAAAATCACCATACAAAGCTATTGAAATCATCAAAAATCCTTTTCGGGGTCATTTACACATATTTTATCATTCGGTCCATTTATTCAACTTAAGCTTGCAAAACATGATTGTTCTTTTAATTAAATTTTGAATCATCTGAATACAAAAGTTGACCACTCTCGCAAGTCATAATACACAAAAAGACGCTACTCAAGACTTCAAATAGCTGAACGAGATGGAAATGCTTAAACACGACAGGTCGGGTCGTTATAGATGGTCACGCCAAAACCGTGACGCTGGCTATGCCAGGTTTACCGCGTGTTAAGTAGAGGGGTGCTTTAGATCACACTCCCAATAGAGTTATTTCTTTCCTTAAGGGGTGTGATGCGTATCTAGCTTATGTGAGAGATGTAAGTATTGATACCCCTTCCATTGATTCAGTCCCAGTAGTACGAGATTTTACTGATGTGTTTCCAGCTGACCTTCCAGGCATGCTGCCCAATAGAGATATTGATTTTGGCATTGATCTATTGTCGGGAACTCAGCCCATTTCTATTCCTCCGTATCGTGTGGCTCCTCCTGAGTTGAAGGAGTTGAAGGACCAGTTACAGGAATTGCTTGATAAGGGTTTTATTCAGCCTAATGTATCACCTTGGGGGTGCTCTTGTCTTGTTTGTGAAGAAGAAGGATGGTTCTATGCGTATGTACATTGATTATCGCCAGCTAAACAAAGTTACAGTGAAGAACCGTTATCCTTTGCCTCGTATTGATAATTTGTTTGAGCAACTACAGGGTGCACGAGTATTTTCTAAGATTGACTTGCGTTCAGGGTACCATCAGTTAAAGATTCAGGAGCCAGATATCCCGAAGACTGCTTTTAGGACTCGATATAGCCATTACGAGTTCCTTGTTATGTCATTTGGGCTGACCAATACCCCAGCAGCCTTTATGCATTTGATGCACAGTGTGTTCCGGCCATATGTTGACTCGTTCATCATTGTCTTTATTGATGATATTTTAGTATATTCCCGGAGTCGGGAAGATCATGAGCAGCACTTTAGGATAGTGCTTAAGACCTTGAGAGAAAAGAAGTTATATGCTAAGTTCTCAAAATGTGAGTTTTGGTTGGATTCCATGGCATTTTAGGCCATGTGGTATCGAGTGAGGGTATTTAGGTGGATCCGAAGAAAGTAGAGGCAGTACATAGTTGGCCCAGACCATTCTCAGCTACAGAGATCCGCAGTTTCCTTGGCTTGGCGGGTTACTACTGTTATTTTGTGGAGCGGACAGCCCCTATGACTAGACTGACCCAGAAGGGTGCTCCGTTCTAGTGGACGGAAGAGTGTGAGGCGAGCTTTCAGAAGCTCAAGACAGCTTTGACTACAGCCCTAGTTTTGATATTGCCTACAAGTTCGGGGTTTTATACTATCTATTGCGATGCCTCGAGGATTGGCCTTGGAGCGGTATTGATGTAGGACGGTAGGATGATTGCCTAGCGTCCAGGAAGTTGAAGGTACATGAGAAGAATTACCCTGTCCATGATCTAGAGTTAGCAGCCATTGTTCACGCCTTGAAGATCTAGCGTCATTATTTGTACGGTGTTCCTTGTGAGGTTTATACTGATCATCGGAGCTTACAGCACCTGTTCAAGCAAAAGGATCTTAATTTACACTAGAGGAGGTAGTTAGAGTTGCTGAAGGACTATGATATCACTATTTTTTAACACCCGGGCAAGGCCAATGTGGTGGTCGATGCCTTGAGTCGCCAGGCAGAGAGTTTGGGGAGTTTGGCTTATTTACCAGCATCGGAGAGGCCTATGGCTATGGATGTTCAGGCCTTAGCCAGCCAGTTTGTGATATTGGATCTTTCGGAGCCCAGTCGGATTCTAGCTTGCGTGGTTTCTCGGTCTTCCTTATTTTATCATATCAGGGAGCATCAGTATGATGACCCTCATTTGCTTGTCCTCAAGGAGAAAGTTCAGTATAGTGATGCCAGAGATATGAGTATTGGTGATGACGGTATATTGAGGATGCAGGGTCGGATTTGTGTACCCAATGTTGATGGACTTCGAGAGTTAATTTTAGAGGAGGCCCATAGCTTGGGGTATTCTATTCATCCGGGTGCCGCAAAGATGTACCAGGACTTTAGGCAGCACTATTGGTGGAGGCGGATGAAGAAAGATATAGTTGGATTTGTAGCCCGGTGCCTCAATTGTCAGCAGGTGAATTATGAGCACTAGAGACCGGGTGGGTTGCTTCATCAGATAGAAATTCCAGAGTGGAAGTGGGAGCGGATCACCATGGACTTTGTAGTTGGGCTCCCATAGACTTTGAGGAAGTACGATGCCATTTGGGTGATTGTGGATCGGCTGACCAAGTCCACGCACTTCATTCCTATGTGTACTAAATATTCTTCAAAGCGTCTAGCGAAGATTTATATCTGGGAGATTGTCTGTACGCATGGTATTCCAGTTTTCATCATTTCAAATAGAGGTACTCAGTTCACATCACGGTTCTGGAGAGCCGTTCAGCATGCGTTGGGTACTTGGGTGGAGTTGAGTATAACATTTCACCCTCAAATAGATGGATAGTCTGAGCGCATTATTCAGATTCTTGAGGTTATGCTCCGTGCATGTGTGATTGAGTTTGGAGGGTCTTGGGATCAGTTCTTGCCATTGGCAGAGTTTGCCTACAACAACAGCTATCAGTCCAGCATTTAGATGGCACCGTATGAGGCTTTATATGGTAGGCGGTGTAGATCCCCGGTGGGATGGGTTGAGCCGGGTGAGGCTAGATTATTGGGCACAGACTTGGTTCAGGATGCTTTGGAGAAGGTTAAGGTGATTCAGGATAGACTCCGCACAGCCTAGTCCAGACAGAAGAGTTACACGGACTGGAAGGTTCATGATGTTTCCCATATGGTTGGAGAGCAGGTTCTGCTTCGGGTTTCACCTATGAAGGGTGTTATGAGATTTGGGAAGAAAGGAAAGTTGAGTCCGAGGTTATTGGACCTTTTGAGATATTGAGGCGTGTTGGGGAGGTTGCTTATGAGCTCGCCTTACCTCCCAGCTAGGCAGGAGTTCATCCGGTATTTCATGTTTTGATGCTCCGGAGGTATCACAATGAATCATCGCACTGTTGGATTTCAGTTCAGTCCAGTTGGACAAGGATCTAACTTATGTTGAGGAGCCAGTGGCTATATTGGACAGGCAGGTTCGAAATTTGAGGTCAAAGAACATTACATCAGTAAAGGTTCAGTGGTGGGGTCAGCCAGTCGAGGAGCCGACCTGGGAGACCGAGCCGGATATGCGCAGCCATTACCCTCATCTTTTCACTACTTCAGGTATGTCTCTATGCTTGTTCGAGGACAAATAAATGTTTAAGTGTGGGAGGATGTAACGACCCGGCCGGTCATTTTAAGAATTTACACCTGATCCCCTATTAACTACTTTCTCAATGTTTGTTTTCTGCTATTATGAGTTGCCAGGAGGAATTTGGAGTTTCAGAGGGTTTTGGGACACTTAGTCCCTTAATGAGAGCTTAAGTTTCGGAAATTTGACCGTAGTGGGAATAGCATAAAGACGGCCTCGGAATGGAATTCTGATGGTTCTGTTAGCTCCGTTGGGTGATTTTGGGTTTAGCAGCATGTTCGGATTGTGTTTTGGAGGTCCGTAGCTAATTTAGGCTTGAAATGCCGAAAGTTGAATTTTTGAAGTTTCCGGTTCGATAGTGAGATTTTGATCCGAGGGTCGCAGTGGAATTCTGGAAGTTAGGGTAGCTCTGTAGTGTTGAATGTGACGTGTGTGCAAAATTTCAGGTCATTCAGATGAGGTTTGATAAACGTTTTGATCGAATGCGTATTTTGAGAGTTTTTGAAGTTCTTAGGCTTGAATCTGATGCTAATTGGTTGATTTGATGTTGTTTGAGGTGTTGTGGAGATTTGTCTAAGTTTGGACAGTGGTATATGACTTGTCTGTGTTTTTATTTTGTTGAGCCCCGGGGGCCTCGGGATGATTTTGGGTGGTTAACGGGAAGTTTAGAGTTGAGAGTTTGTAGCTGAAGTTTCAAATCTGCTGTCATAACCGCACCTGCACCTTGGAGACCGCAGGTGCGAGACTGCAGAAGCGGTTTGAGGCGAAAAGGGAGTTGACCGCAGATGCGGTCAATGCACCGCAGAAGCAGCCCGCATTTGTGGTAAGGAAGGCGCAGGTGTGGAAAATCCCCCTTTAATGAAATGTCACAGATGTGACCCGGTCTTCGCAGAAGCGGGACTGTAGGTGCGGTCCCAGGATCGTAGATGCAGTTTAACTGGTCAGAAAAAGGGACATAATCGAGGGTTTAGTTCAAAACTTGAAAAAAAATCAAATTAGAGCTCGAGAGAGGGCAATTTTGGGAGGAATTTGAAGAGGAAATCATTGGGTAACAATTTCTTAATACTTCCTAGATGTATTCCATTAATCTATTGTTAGTTTTGTCTTTTAATTTCGGATTGGAAGTGAAAATTGGGGAAAAATTGGAAGAAAGATCTTAGACCTAGAATTCGAATTTTGATTGGGAATTTGACTTTGGATTTGAATAATTTTGGTATGCATGAACTCGTGAGAGGATGAGGATTCTAGAAATATAAATTTTACCCGATTCTGAGACGTGGGCCCGAGGGGCGTTTTGGTCATTTTTACCTAATTTTGCGTATTAGCTTAGAATGTATTTGTAGAATAAGTTATTTGAAGTGTTATTTACATTATGCAATTGAATTGAATAGATTCGGGCCATTTGGAGTCGAGTACTCGTGATAAGAGCGTGGTTTCGGATTGATTTTGAGCTGATTCGAGGTAAGTGGGTTGCCTAACCTTGTGTGGGGGACTTTCCCCTTAGGATTGGTATTGTGATACTTGAAATGCCTTGTACGTGAGGTGACGAGTGTGTACTTGTGCTAATTGTTGAAAATCTTATTTGCACTAAAATAGCTTAAATTATGTCTTTCCTTGCCTACTTGTACTACTTGGAATTTAAGCATGCTGTTAGTTTAGAGAAGCATGTCTAATTGACTTAATTGCCTTATTTGCTTAAACTGCCTTATTTGTATTATGTAAAGCATGCTAGGTTAGAATTTCATGTGTTACTTTGGTATGAAGTTGAGTTTAATTGAGTATTCCTTGTGCTATTGTTGTGTGTTTTACTTTAGGACTACGGGACGGCATCTCGGGAGATCCCCTGTACGTATTTATGATTTGAGTTGAAGCGCGGGATACCGAGAGATCCCCAGTACATATATTGAGGATATTAAGAGATCCCTAGCATACATTGAGGATACCAAGAGATCCTCGGGATACCAAGAGATCCCTAGCATACATTGAGGATGCCAAGAGATGCTCGGGATACCAAAAGATCCCTAGCATATATTGAGGGTACTAAGAGATCCTCGGGATACTGAGAGATCCCCGGTTATTATCTTTGTGAAGAGTGGTATTTCTTTGTGATTATTTTTGTCTCTGTTTCAGTTGTTGTATTCCTTATTATCCTGTATTAATTCTTACTGTTAGCTTTCAATTGTACTACTTATCTTATTCTGTCATACCTTATATTTTATTTAATCTCTGTAGGGCCCTGACCATCCTCGTCACTACCCGACCGAGGTTAGGCTTGGCACTTACTAAATACCGTTGTGGTGTACTCATGCCCTTTCTGCGCATTCTTTTTCATGTGCAAATCCAGGTACCTCCATTCAAAATTATCACTCGTAAGGCAAGGCGCTTGTAGAGACTTCGAGGTATATCTGCCGCAGACCGAAGAGTCCCTTTCTACTCCCCCTTTTTGTATTAGCCCTTCTGTACTTTTGTTTCCTTGTTAGATATTCTGGAGTTAGATGCTTGTAGACATTCAAAGACTTGTGATTATAAGATTTTTACACGGCCCGAATTTTCCACCCTCGGGAGTCGTGATGGCACCTACTAGTGAAAGTTAGGCAAGCCAACCGTTTGAACAACTTACCTTTTTTCCATTTTTAATCCTTTAATAATTATGAACCAACAGTTTACAAACAGCGGAATTTGAACAAGCGAAAGAAACAAATAAAACTATTTAAATATTTCCAATATAATTTCTTAAACAAAGACTACCCAGAACTGGTGTCATAACTTCATAGACGGTATAGGAATACTACAAACAAGGTCCGAAAAATAAATGCAACATTGTTTCTGAAATATGTAGATGAAATAGGATGAAGATATAGAAGGAGACGTCAGGGCCTGCGATCGCCTGCAGGACTACCTTGGATCTTCGAATGGACTGAAGGCAGCAACCCAAAGCTACGGTCCGTATGCTCCAGTACCGGGATCTGCACATAGTGCAGAGTGTAGTATCAGCACAACCGACCGCATGTACTGGTAAGTGCCTAGCCTAACCTCGGCGAAGTAGTGATGAGGCTAGGATCAGACTACCAAATAAACCTGTGTAGTTAAATCATATATAGAGGAAAATAAAAGCAGCAATGTACAGTTAAGGATGGGAGGGGGAAACATCAAATGATAACAGAAGGACAACAGGTAAATATAAGGAACACCATAACTCAAGTATCAACAAGAATCAGAAATCAAACAAGTGCACGACATCACCCTTCGTGCTTTTACTCTCGTCCTCACCATAAGAATCAATATAATCTGCACGACATCACCCTTCGTGCTTTTACTCTCGTCCTCACCATAAAAATCAATATAATCGGCACGAAATTATACATCGTGCGGTACGGCATCACCCTTCGTGCTTTTACACTCTTCCTCACAAAATCATACACGGCATCACCCTTCGTGCTTTAACACTCTCTCACCAAAACAATGCACGGCATCACCCTTCGTGCTTTAACACTCTTTCTCAACCAAACAATAATCACAAACAATAAGGGCAAGGAAATAAACAAAATCAAAATAAAATTCCGGCAAGGGAACAATAGTTCAACAATCAAATCCCGGCAAGGGAACAATATCAAAGGCATTAACATCCCGCCAAGGGAGATGCATTAAAAGCAACAACATCCCGGCAAGGGAGACAATGCAATAATCCTCTTCTCTTTTTCACATTTCATTCACAACTTGAGCCAATGCTCTATAAGGTTCAATTACCAATTATACTTCCACAATTCATTATACAACTTGAGCCAACGCTCTTCAATATTCAAATACCACTATTACTTCTACAAGCTTTGCTCAACAATAGAAATCATCACATAAGGCATGAACAATACAAATGGAGTCACATTGAACATAGTATAAGACTTACGGGTATGCTTGACACCAACGTATAGATACTCGTTACCATGCCTATACGTCGCACTCAACAAATAGCACATAGCAAATAGGACACAACTCCTAATCCCTCAAGCTAAGGTTAGACCAAACATTTACCTCGATGCCACGAACACAATTCAAGTCTCAACTATCGCTTTACCACTTGATTCCACTACCAATTCGCTCGTATCTAGCTACAAGTTACTCAACTATAATAATAAATGCTAAATGAATCAATTCCAATGCATGAAAATAGGTTTTCTAAAGTTTTTCTCAAAAAGTCAAAAATCGCCCCCGGGCCTAAATGGTCAAAACCCGAGGTTCGAACCAAAAGCCGATTACCCATTCCCCTACGAACCCAAATATATAAATTGTTTTGAAATCGGACCTCAAATCGAGGTCCAAATCCCCAAAATTTGAAAAACCTAGGTTCTACTCAAAACACCCAATTTTCCCCCATGAAAACCTTTTATTTGAGTTGAAATCATAAGAAAACATGTTAAAGATTGAAGAAAATGAGTTAGAAATGACTTACAATCGATTTGGAAGAGTACTTGTCTTTGAAAAATCGCCCAAGAGAGTTTATGTTTTGAAAGGGTTTGAAAATTGGTTGAAATGCGTCTAAGTTATGATTTTGCAAGTTGCAGGTGTCGCAATTGCAACACTTAGATTGCTAACTTCGCAAATGCGAAGCTTTTTTCGCATTTGCAACCCAACTTATTTCCGGTCACCTTCGCATTTGAGAGGGACCATTCACAAATGCGATGACGCATTTGCGATGAAGAAATCCCATTTGCGACCAAGGCAGCCCAGGTCGGATATCGCATTTGCGATGATTTTCTCGCATTTGCGAGTCAGGCTTCGCATTTGCAAAGCCTGCAGACCTGCAATATACCAGCTGAAAACCTGCAACTTCCTAAGTTCAATTCTACACTGTGGCCTATCCAAAACTCACCCGAGCCCTCGAGGCTCCAAACCAAACATGCACACTAACCCAAAAACATCATATGGACTTGCTCATGCAATCAAATCCCCAAAATAACATCAACAACTATGAATTTAGCATCAAAATCAAAGAAAATCTCAAGAACTTTCAAAGTTTTGAATTTTACAACTAAGGTTCCGAATCACGTCATATGACCTCCGTTTCTTACCAAATTTTACAGGCTCGACTTAAATCACATATAAGACCTGTACCGGGCTCCGAAACCAAAATACAGGCTCGTTACCATCAAATTCCAAACACATTTCATTTTCTGAAACTTATATATATTCTAGAAAATAATTTTCTTTAAAAATTCATTTCTCGGGCTTGGGACCCCGGAATTCGATTCCGGGCATACGCCCAAGTCCCATCTTTTTCTACGGACCCTTCAGGACAATCAAATCACGAGTCCGGGTCTGTTTACCCAAAATATTGATCGAAGTCAACTTAAATTCATTTTAAAGGCAAAATTTATTATTTTTCACAGATTTTCACATAATGACTTTTTGGCTACATGCACGTAAATCGAGGTGAGACAGAAAGAGGTTTTTAAGGCCCCGGAACACAAAATTTATTTCTAAAACAAGTGATGACCTTTTGGGTCATCACATCCTCCACCTCTAAAATAACTGTTCGTCCTCGAACGGACATAAGAAGGAAGTACCTGAGTCGGGGAAAAGATGGGGATAACAGCTCCGCATATCGGACTCGGACTCCCAAGTTGATGCCTCAGCAGGCTGACCTCTCTACTGAACTCGAACAAAAAGGAAACTCTTCGATCTCAACTGACGAACATGCCGGTCTAGAATAGCTACCGGCTCCTCCTCATAGGATAAGTCCTTGTCCAACTGGACAGTGCTGAAATCTAACACGTGGGATGGATCGCCGTGATACTTCCGAAGCATGGACACATGAAACACTGGATGCACGGCTGATAAGCTCGGCGGCAATACAAGTCTGTAAGCCACCTCTCCCACTCGATCAAGAATCTCAAACGGGCCAATGAATCTAGGGCTAAGCTTTCCCCTCTTCCAAAATCTCATCATGCCCTTCATAGGCGACACCCGAAGCAACACCCGCTCACCGACTATGAATGCCAAATCATGAACCTTACGGTCGGCATAACTCTTTTTCCTGGACTGAGATGTATGAAGCCTATCCTGAATAATCCTAACCTTGTCCAAGGCATCCTGTACTGGATCTGCACCCAACAATGAGCCTCTCCCAGCTTAAACCATCTAACCGGCGACCGACACCGCCTACCATATAAAGCCTCATAAGGAGCCATCTGGATACTCGACTGGTAGCTGTTGTTGTAGGAAAACTCTGCTAAAGGCAAAAACTGATCCCACGAGCCTCCAAAGTCAATGACACAAGCTAGGAGCATATCCTCCAAAATCTAAATAGTCTGCTCGGACTGCCCGTCCGTCTGAGGATGAAATGTTGTGCTCAACTAAACTCGTGTGCCCAACTCCCACTGAACTGCCCTCCAAAAATATAAGGTAAATTGCGTACCTCGGTCCAAAATGATAGACACAGGCATACCATGAAGACAAACAATCTCCCGGATATAGATCTCCGCTAACCTCTCGGAAGAATAGAAGATTGCCACCGGAATGAATGTGCTGACTTGGTCAGCCTATCAACAATAACCCACACTGCATCAAATTTCCTCTGAGTCTGTGGGAGTCCAACAACGAAGTCCATAGTGATACACTCCCACTTCCACTCAGGAATCTCGATCTTCTGGAACAGACCACCCGGTCTCTGATGCTCGTACTTTACCTGTTGACAATTCAAACACCGAGCCACATATGCAACAATTTCTTTCTTCATTCTCCTCCAAATAGGTCTGAAGGGAATACCTCAGGAAACTCACGAACAACGGGCACATAATCAATAGAAGGAACCTCGACACTAGAATCACGAACATATGCCAAATAGGCCAAACACCCCTTCTCGACCATACGCCGAGCCTTCATATATGAGATAACAATACAGATAGAATGACTATGAGTCCTTTTCCACTCTAAATGGGGCAAACCCGACAAGTCTAAGGTCACAGTCTTGGCATGACAGTCCAATATAGCGTGTGTCACACCTCCTTTTTCCGTCCCCGCAAGGGATGAAGGAGTTTTTTCCAATTAAAGGACAATCGAAACGGGATTTGTTTGTTTATTTCAGAGTCGCCATTTGGGAGATTTAGGATGTCCCAAGTCACCAATTTTAATCCCGAATCGAGGAAAAGAGTGACTCTGTATTACAGTCCGCGAACCAGAAATCCGGATAAGGAATTCTGTTAACCCGGGAGAAGGTGTTAGGCATTCCCGAGTTCCGTGGTTCTAGCACGGTCGCTCAACTGTTATATTCGGCTTGATTATCTGATATAATACATATTATAAACTTATGTGCAAATTTTATCCTTTAGCCGCTTTTATTATTTTTATTTATTGTTATTATTTTACGGAGAATTGCAACATTGTGAAAACGTATTTCAAACCATGTCGCAATCAATGCACCCGTGGTTATCGAAACATTTCGACTCCGTTGAGAATTGGATTTAGGTTACATAAATGCACACCCATATTTAAGAAAATAATTTGTTAAAGATGCGCCTAGAGCGACTAGCGTATTGTTGTTTTGGTAAAGGCCGTAAAATTTCACTAGACGACCAACTCCGATGTTCTAAATAATTAATGCATACATTTGTGAGGGCCCCGCAATCTATACATTTTACTAGGCTCATCTCATCTCATTTATTTTAAATGGACAAATCTTAAAGAGACTACATTTTTCTATTAAAATTAGTCTCTAAAATAAAGAAGAAATCCTAATTAATTGCGAGCTTTTTTTTTAATTTAAGAAAGCATGTCATACTAATTGCTAGATTAATACAAATATTGATGAAAAGGAATTTCACTTAAAAATTTCGAAATTACAAATAAAAATAAAAATTCGACAACTAATATTCAAAAGAATCAAATATAGTTAGATTAAAACTCGCATTGTTATAAAAAAAACTATTGAGATTAATTATTCACAACTATTTGAAACTAGATTTAACCATAATTACTAAAGCTTATTAGAAAGTTTATTAAACTTAAACGTTCTTCTAATCTTGTTTGAACTCAAATCATGCCTTAATGCATAATTCACGAAATTTAGTTTAAATTCATGCCTTAGCTAAATTTACCTACTTGTTCACGATTAACCTACTGTTGATAATCTTAAAACCTTCATAACTAGTGAATTAACCCGTTTTGCCAAACCGATTCATTAAAGACTAACTTATGTTATTTTTTCTTATTCCAATTATTATTCAGTAATACATGAAATAGCCTAAATACAATCAATAAAAGGAACAAAGAAAAAGCGAAATTAACACTTCAAAATTCCATTCTTCATATGTATTCATGCTTCCACATTATTAGCTTGCAATAGCTAGTATTACAGTCATGTACCTGATAGTGGAAGCAAAAGAAAAGGGAGATCAGCAGAAATTCAATAGCATAAAACAACAGCAACACCCAGCAGCCAGTAACAACCAGCAACGAGAAACCAGTGACAGATTTTGAAATCAAGATTAAAATCCAGAAACACCGACAACAATCAACGGACAGAAGCCAAGGGAATCTTTTCAGATTTGAAAGACTAATTAATGTTCAACCCTTAATTTCTGAATCCGTATATCAGAATATTTAAATTGTATATCAGGTGTATACTACTATCTATTTTAATTTCCAGAATGTTTTTATTTGTATGTTTGGAAGTCTTAATATTTTCGGAAATTTTTCTCTCTTCAATCTTCAACTCCTTTTTTTTTCCTCTCTATCTTCGTTCTGTCCCTAAAATCTGATCAAGTCTATCTTATTTATCTCTCATCCCCAACCCTTTAATCAATTAATAAAACAACCACTTTCTCTTACCAAACCCACTACTACATAAAAAATACAATTATTATTTATTTAAACAACTTTTCTTGAGCCCCGCAATCCCACAATGTCTTGTTCCCCATTTTTTATTAAACAAGTACATTATCCTCCCCCCATTATATCTTGTTCCACATGCCTATATTAAACAATTGCATTATTCCCCACCATTATGTCTTGTCCCCCACCATGTACTATTTAATATTATTAAAAATATTATTTAATCTTAATGGGCAGAGCACTAAAATAAATAATTGTTCAGAATTTTAATTCCAAAAACACCCCTCTGATCGTACTGAAATCACCATTTTGTCCCTGAAAACATTGTAATTTACCAATCTACCCCGTCAGCTATAACAAGTTCAGCTAATCAATTCTAACCAAAATATAGCAGCTATAACCAATTCCTAAACAGATTTTATGAACAAACTCAAACTATATGATGAACAACAAAGAAATAACTGGAATTATTTTGATTGAACAATCTTTAAACAACAAATCTACTTTCAGATTCAACAACAACAACAAATAAGTATATTCAAATCATGAGCTCAAATTCAAATTAAACTTTAAACAAAATAAATAAACAGATTCAAACTCTAAACTCAAATAATCAATTGATCTTCAAATTAAATCCAACAAAATACAAAAAAGATACATGATTCAAAACTAAATCAAAAAATTAAAAAAAAAACAAAACATAAACTCACATTAAATCACTGAATTAAAAACGAACTTCAAACAAAATGAACACGAATTAAATCTATATTAAACAACAAACATGACGGATTCAAATGACTTAAACTAACACTTTTCTATATTAAAACTAAATCTTTTTAAATTAATAAAACAAACTGAAGAAGTAATTAATTGAACTCAACTTAAATCTAACAATATTATAACTAAACTAACAATTTCTACCTAAAAATAAACAAGAAAAAATGAAACAAACTGAAGAAAATAACAAAACGATAAACATGAACTTAATATCGAACATATCTAACTTCAGATCCGAAAATATCAAACAAATTACGGACAAAAATGAAACTCAAACCCACTAACCGGATCAAAATGACGAAGAACTTGAATGAAAGCAAATCTGTCCGGAGACAATTATTGCACCAAAATAACTCGACGCCTAAGACGACCATGAACGGACCATTGAACTGGAGGTCGACTGGATCGGAGAAGACGACGAGAAGGCTGTTTTGCGCAGCCCTTTTTCTCTTTTTTTTCTTTCTTTTTTTTCTTTTTTCCAGGTGGAGAAGGCAGCGTGGTCGACTTGGAGTCGACGTGAGGATGGGGGTCGACGTGGGCTACGCGTGATGGAGGAGCTGGTTTGTTTGGTCATGTATGGACGTGAGGGTGGAGATGGGGTTGGGTTTCGAACCAGCTGCTCGACCACGCTGGATGCAGCATAAGCAGCAGAAGGGAGCTGTTGAAGACGCAACGACCAGCAGCCATGGGAGCAGTGGCACGACGGAGCAGCAGCGCGAGGAGGTGGAGCTGGGTTTCGACGAAGAAGAAGCAGTAGTGGTGGCAGAGCTGGAAGAAGCAGCTGCTCGACGAGCTTGACGCAGCCATGGCAGCGAGGATGAAGAACGCAGCAGCAGCGACGGAGGAGAAGAAGATGCAGCAGCCATGGAATGGAGAGGTCGTTCATGGTGGTGGTTTGGTGTCGCTATGGTGGTTCGACGGGGGGGGGAGCTGGATGAAGCAGCAGGGGGTCGTTTGGGCGTGAAGGAGAAGACGATGGAGGCTTGGGCAGCCATTGGAGAGGATTTGGAGGTTTGAAGAAGAAGAAGGTAAGAGAGGGGCGGATGGGAGTTTTCAACAGTGAAATTTTTTTTTAGGGTTTTGTTTTTGAAATGAAAGATAGGGAAATAGGGGTGTTGGGTCTTTGGGGTTATGGACTGGGTCGACCCGGTTTGGAATGGATCGGGTCGTAGAGGAAGGTTGGGTATATTTGGGCCTGTGGTTCAAAATTGAAGAAGATGCCTAATTCCGATTTTCTTTTATATTTTTTGCTCTCTTTTCCTTTACTTCCTAATTAATAAAACTAAAATTCTAAATTAACTTATAAACTAAATTAACTTATAAAAAATACTAATTAATTCCAAATAACTATTATCGCACATTTAAATAGCAATTAACGATAAAATCGCACAATTTAGACGTTAAATGCTAAAAATGCAACGTACATTATTTTTTTTATGATTTTCTCGTTTTTGTAAAACAAACTTAACTAAATACTAAATGAAAATGCGACATATTTTATATTTTTATTAATTTAAACAAATAAACATGCACAGACAAAAATACAAATAATTATACAAAAATACCAAAAAAATACAAACATTACATACAAAGGAAAGTTGTTTTATTTTGAATTTTTTGGGAGTGATTCTCATGTAGGGCGAAAATCACGTGCTCACAGCATGGTAAGGTGATAACTAGTTCATCCCTAATATGACATCAAAATCAACCATGTCTAAAAGTAACAAATCTACATGAGTCTCAAGACCCCCGATCACAACTATAAATGAACGGTGGACATGATCTACCACAATAGAATCACCCACCAGTTTAGACACGTATACCAGAGCACTCAACGAATCACTAGGCATGACCAGATATGGTGCAAAATAAGATGACACATAGGAGTACGCAGATCCTGGATCAAATAGAACTGAAGCATATCTACTACAAACTAGAACCGTACATGTGATAACTGCATCGAAAGCCTCAACCTCAGGCCTGGCTGGAAGAGCATAACATCGGGGTTAGACCCCACCACCCTGAACTACATCTCTGGGACGGCCTGCTGCTGGTTGGCCTCCACCTCTAGCGGCCTGACCTCTACCTCTAATACCTCTACCTCCACCTTTAGCACCTCTACCTCTACCTCTAGTTGGCTGAGCGGGCTGTGGAACACTCGGTGCCTGAACCATGGCACGGGAACTCTGATGCTGAGAGCTGCTCGATGCTCGAGGGCAAAATCTAGCAATGTGACCCATGTCACCACAAGTATAACAAGCCCTCGGCTGTTGAGACTACTAACCCTATCGACCTGAATGACCACCCCGAAAACTCTGGAGCGACGGTGCACTGATAGGAGTTGGTAGTGCACTATAGGACTGCTGATCATAATACTGCATATGAGAACCACAACCACCTGAAACACCGTGAGAGACCTCATCCACTACTGCTCTGGGTTGAGCTTTGCCCCTGGGGGCTCGGGCTACTGATCAGTTGAGAAACCAAACCGTACGACAGGAAAGAATAGATGTGAAGCTTTTCCTAACTTTGTAGCCTCTTGGGATAAATATAGACGTCTCTGTACCGATCCCTCAAACTCTACTAAGGTTATCTGTGAATTGTGAGACCTATGTAACCTAGAGCTCTGATACCAACTTATCACGATCGGAATTTCCCACCCTCAGGAGTCGTGATGGCACCTACTAGTGAAATCTAGGCAAGCCAGCCGTTTGAACAATTTACCTTTTTCCCATTTTTAATCCTTTAACAATTATGAACCAACAGTTTACAAATAGCAGAATTTAAACAAGTGGAAGAAATAAATAAAACCATTTAAATATTTCTAATACAATTTCTTAAACAAAGACTACCCAGAACTGATGTCACAATTTCACAGACGATCTAGGAATACTAAAAACAAGGTCCGAAAAATAAATGCAACACTATTTCTGAAATACGTAAATAAACAAGATGAAAGGATAGAGGGAGACGCCAGGTCCTGCGGACGCCTGCAGGACTACCTTGGATCTCCGAATGGACTGAAGGCAGCAACCCAAAGCTACGGTTCGTATGCTCCAATACCGGGATCTGCACACAGTACAGAGTGTCGTATCAGCACAGCCGACCCCATGTGCTGGTAAGTGCCTAGCCTAACCTCGGTGAAGTAGTGACGAGGCTAGGACCAGACTACCAAATAAATCTGTGCAGTTAAATCATATACAGCGAAAAATAAAAGTAGGAATGTACAGTTAAGGATGGGAGGGAGAAACATGCTGCGGGGAAACATCAAATGATAACAGAAAGACAGCAGGTAAATATAAGGAACACCATAACTCAAGTATCAACAAGAATCAGAAATCAAACAAGTGCACGACATTACCCTTCGTGCTTTTACTCTCGTCCTCACCACAAAAATCAATATAATCTGTATGGCATCACCCTTCATACTTTAACTCTCGTCCTCACCATAAATATCAATATAATCAGCATGTAATTGTACATCGTGCGACACGACATCATCCTTCGTGCTTTTACACTCTTCCTCACAAAATCATACACGACATCACCCTTCGTGCTTTAACACTCTCTCACCAAAACAATGCACGGTATCACCTTTCGTGCTTTAATACTCTTCCTCAGCCAAACAACAATCACAAACAATAAGGGTAAGGAAATAAACAAAATCACAATAAAATCCCGGCAAGAGAACAATAGTTCAACAATCAAATCCCGGTAAGGGAACAATATCAAAGGCATTAACATCCCGGCAAGGGAGATAACATTAAAAGCAACAACATCCCGGCAAGGGAACCAATACAATAATCCTCTTCTCTTTTTCACATTTCCTTCACAACTTGAGCCAATGCTCTATAAGGTTCAATTGCCAATTATACTTCCACAATTCATTATACAACTTGAGTCAATGCTCTTCAATATTAAAATACCACTATTACTTCCACAAGCTTTGCTCAACAATAAAAATCATCACATAAGGCATGAACAATACAAACGGAGTCACATTGAACGTAGTATAAGACTTATGGTCATGCTTGACACCAACGTATACATACCCGTCACCATGCCTATACATCGTACTACTCAACAAATAACACATAGCAAGTAGGACACAACTCCCAATCCCTCAAGCTAAGGTTAGACCAAACACTTAGCTCGATGCCACAAACATAATTCAAGTCTTAACTATCGCTTTACCTCTTGATTCCACCAGCAATTCGCTCGTATCTAGTCACAAGTTACTTAATTATATCAATACTAGTCACCAGCAATACCTGCAACATACTAGCTGAAAACCTGCAACTTCCTAAGTTCAATTCCACTCCGTGGCCTATCCAAAACTCACCCGAGCCCTCGGGGCTCCAAACAAAACATGCACACTAACCCAAAAATATCATACGGACTTGCTCGTGCAATCAAATCACCAAAATAACATCAACAACTATGAATTTAGCATCAAAATCAAAGAAAATCTCAAGAACTTTCAAAGTTTCGAATTTTACAACTAAGGTTCCGAATCATGTCATATGACCTCCGCTTCTTACCAAATTTTACAGGCTCGCCTTAACTCACATATAAGACCTGCACCGGGCTTCGGAATAAAATACGGGCCCGATACCATCAAATTCCAAACACATTTCATTTCCAAAAACTTATATATATTCCAAAAAATAATTTTCTTTAAAAATTCATTTCTCGGGCTTGGGACCTCGGAATTCGATTCCGGGCATATGCCCAAGTCCCATATTTTCCTACGAATCCTCCAGGATTGTCAAATCACGGATCCAGATCAGTTTACCCAAAATATTTGCCAAAGTCAACTTAAATTCATTTTAAAGGTAAAATTTATTATTTTTCCCAGATTTTCACATAATTGCTTTCCGGCTACTGGGTTGCTCTGATGGTAAGCAACCCTCACTTCCAACCGAGAGGTTGTGAGTTCGAGTCTCCCCAAGAGTAAGGTGGGAAGTTCTTGGAGGGAAGGATGTCGGGGGTCTATTTGGAAACAGTCTCTCTACCCTAGGGTAGGGGTAAGGTATGCGTACACACTACCCTCCCTAGACCCCACTAAGTGGGATTATACTGGGTTGTTGTTGTTGTTGTTGTTTGTTGGCTTTCCGGCTACGTGCCCGAACTACGTACGCAAATTGAGGTGAGATAGAAAGAGATTTTTAAGCCCTCAGAACACAGAATTTATTTCTAAAACAAGTAATGACCTTTTGGATCATCACAGATTTTAGGTTTTGGAAAAGTTATTAGTTTTCGAGAGTTGATATTGTGTATGCCGAGCGGCACTTTAAAATACTGTTTTATTTTACTATTTTGGTTTTTAACTATTTCTTCTACAAATTGGTTTATTTTCCGCATTGTTAGGCTTACCTAGTCGTAGAGACTAGGTGCCGTCACGATGGTTCACGGAGGGTGAACCGGGGTCGTGACAGAGACCAAAGGAAATAATTGTGAATGTGATTGTAAGAGTAGATAAATTTGTTTTTCCTATAGATTTCATAGTACTTGAAATGAAGGAGTGTCCCGATGAACCAATTAGTATGGGTAGACCATTTCTTGCAACAGGCGGGGAAATCATAGATGTCTGTCAAGGACAATTAATTTTAAGAGTTGATGAAGAAAGAGTTATATTTGATATGCAAAAGATACTAAGATTCTCAAAAGATGATACATCATCTTCATGCTTTTCAATTGACATGATTAATAATCTTATAGATGAATTCAAAGATGATCAATTAATTTCTGACTCAATGGAAAGATGTTTGGCCAAATTTGGCACCACACAGGATGAAGATCCGACTATCAAAAATGATGCAAAATTATTGGAAAAAGATTATGAGGAAGGAGTCGTGCAATTAGAAGAAGTTCAACAAAAAATTGAACTCAAAACTCTCCCTTCTCATTTGAAATATGTCTATCTTGAGCATGAGTTATTCCCTGTAATTATTTCATCTTCTCTAACTACAGAACAAGAAGAAATATTGATTGAAGTATTGAAAGCACACAAAGGAGCCTTAGGATGGATTGTAGAAGATATCAAAGGGATTAATCCAGTAATTTGTACACACAGAATCCTCATGGAGGATAGTTACAAACCAATAGTCCAACCCCAAAGGAGATTAAACCCAGCAATGTAGGAAGTGGTAAAAAAGGAGTTTGTAAAGCTTTTGGTGGCAGGTATTATTTACCCTATTTTAGACAGCCCTTGGGTAAGTCATGTTCAATTAGTACCAAAATAGGGAGGTATGAAAGTAATAAAAAATAAAAATAATGAACTAATACCAACCAGGACCGTCACAGGATGGAGAGTCTGTATAGATTATAGACGTCTCAATGATGCTACTAGAAAAGATCACTTTCCTTTGCCATTTATTGATCAAATATTAGAAAGAATTGCAGGATATGAGTTTTATTGTTTTCTTGATGGCTATCCAGGGTATAACCAAATCCAAATCGCATCAGAAGATCAAGATAAGACAACTTTCACATGTCCTCATGGAACATATGTATATAGGAGAATGCCATTTGGTTTATGCAACGCTCCTGCCACATTTCAGCATTGCATGTCAGCAATTTTTTCTGACATAACTGAAAAATTTCTTGAAATTTTTATGGATGATTTTACACTCTTCGGCAAGGGTTTTGAGGATTGTCTTCACCATTTAACCTTAGTTCTTAAGAGATGTGAAGAGACAAACTTAATTCTTAATTGGGAAAAATGTCATTTTATGGTTCCTGGGGGAATTATTTTAGGACATAAAATCACTGCTAAAGGGATAGAAGTTGATAAGGCTAAAATTAATCTTACAGCAGGATTACCCTCTCCCATAACTATTAAAGGCATTATAAGATTTCTAGGTCATGCAGGTTTTTACAGACGGTTCATAAAAAATTTTTCAAAGATTTCAAAACTGCTGACTAACCTTTTAATGAAAGATGTTAAGTTTGAATTTTCAGATGATTGTATGAAAGCCTTTGATACCCTTAAAAAAATTATCAACTGCCCCTATAGTTATGTCCCCTGATTGGAACCAACCTTTTGAGGTCATGTGTAATGCTAGTGATACAACAGTTGGAGCTATTTTAGGCAAGAGAAAAGATATGATTTTTCGTCCAATTTATTATGCCAACAGGACAATGAATGAGGCTCAACTAAATTATGCCACCACTGAAAAAGAATTACTAGCAGTGGTATTTGCATTTGATAAGTTTCGCTCCTATCTAATAGGAACCAAGGTCACTGTTTTTACTGACCATGCGGTTATAAAATACCTCTTAGCAAAAAAAGATGCCCGATCTAGATTGTTAAGATTGATTTTACTTCTCCAAGAATTTGAGCTTTAGATAAAAGATAAAAAAAAAAGGAACATAAAATCATGTAGCTCACCATTTCTCTAGATTAGAGAACCCCTCACTTGAGTTATATGATATAAAAGAAGAGTTTCCTGATGAACATATTTGTTCTATCAACTCATTTGTGACTCAACCACCCTGGTTTGCAGATATTGCAAATTACTTGGTTGAAAAATGGACACCCCAAAATCTCACTTACCAACAGAGGAAAAAGTTGATATCTGATGCTAAATATTATTTGTGGAATGACCCTTACTTGTTTAAAATTTATACAGATAATATTATCAGAAGGTGTGTACCAGAAGAAGAAATTACCAAAATTTTGTATCATTGCCACGATGGAGCAGTTGGAGGACATTATGCAGCAAATCGAACTGCCTTTAAAGATTTAGAGGTTGGATTTTTTTGTCCAACACTTTTTAAGGACGCTCGTGCCTATGTTGCACAGTATGACAAGTGTCAAAGAATAGGTAATATCACTAAGAGAGATGAGACTCCATTGCAATCAATATAGGTATGTGAAATATTTGATGTTTGGGGAATAGATTTCATGGGTCATTTTCCTTCATCTCATTCTTTTGATATATCCTTGTGGTTGTGGATTATGTTTCAAGATGGGTTGAAGCCATACCAACAAGGAAAAATTATGCTCAAAATGTGTGCAATTTTCTCAAGAAAAATATTTTTATCAGGTTTGGTATATCGCGAGTCATCATTAGCGACCAAGGGTCTTATTTCATGAATAGATAATTTTTAGCATTATTGTCAAAATATGATGTGACTCACAAAATAGGAACATCATACCATGATCAAACACAAGGGCAAGTTGAGGTTTCTAACCGTGAATTAAAAAGAATACTTGAAAAAACGGTTGGAATCTCCAAAAAAGACTGGGCTTCAAAATTAGATGAGACACTGTGGGCATATCGAACGGCATTTAAAACGCCAATTGGTGCGTCTCCATATCGATTAGTCTTTGGAAAAGCTTGTCATATTCCAATTGAATTAGAACACAAAGCTTTTTGGGTGTTGAAAGCATTGAACTTTGAATTAACCTCTGCTGGTAAAAATAGATTTTCTCAGGTGAATGAATTGGAAGAACTCAGATTAGATTCCTATGAAAATGCCAAAATTTTTAAAGAAAAAAACAAAAAAATGGCACGACAATTTAATCCGACAGAAACATTTTAAAATTGGAGATCATGTAGTCTATACAACAGTAGACTCAGGCTATTTCCAGGAAAATTAAATTCCAGATGGACGGGTCCTTACAATATTACAGATGTTACTCCATACGGAGCAATTGAAATTCAACAAACCAATGAAGGAGACAAATTTAAGGTAAATGGTCACAGTTTAAAATTATATTTTGGAGGGCATTTTGAGCAACAACTATCTGTCACTTTGATAGATTGATGAAGTCTATAATTAATAAGTCGAGCTGACAACGTTAAACTCAGAACTATGGTTCCTTACCCGTAGCCATTAAGGGAGAAGCAATGGATCCACATAAGTCCAACATAGATTTAAATAGTTAAATGCTTAATCAATTGATCTGGTTAATATCCAGGTTATTGTACAACCAGGACATCTCATGAAGGCCTCTACAAAAACAGAATCACCTATACAGCAGCAACTCCATGGTGATCAATATGCCTAAGTAGCTGGTTGATTAACCATTTGAGAATGCAATTCATATGTTGGCACAAGTAATTTTCTAGTTTATATACAAACTAGACTTGTTATTTGTACGCAAAATGTGTGTAGTTGCAGTTTCTTTCAAGCTTTCTTCTGCAGTTGTATATTTGAAAGCCAAAAAGATTTTTACCTATCTATCTATCTATCTATCTATCTATCTATCTATATATATATATATATATATATATATATATATATATAGATATATATATATATTAGATCTTTTTTTATAATTATGCCTCTTGTAAACTGTTAATTTATCAAAACAAAACTCTTATCATTCTATATCAAATATATATTTTTAATATTTACCACATAACTTTCTTGTTTTTAAGTTTATTTTTATGAAGGCAAGAACAAATATCTTCAATATTTGGCAAGACATTCTTAGATTGAGAAGCATTATGGTCAAAAAACAAGTAGAACTTATAATCTATATGCTAGAACTTGCCCTAAATATCTTTCGAGGCGAAATCCTAGATAATACTGATTTTTAAAATATGAATTTAGGCTTTCTTTGTTTACCTCAGTCTTTTCTAGATATTGCAAAAAAAAATTACTACAAAAAAATTAATCCCTAGCACCTATTTTGAAGCTTGAAGACCTATTTTTTTTTTCTTTTGATACCTAAATATGCCCAAATTCAAATATCACATTCATGCTTATGATTTGAAAAGTCTTTTTCAGAAAATAAGTTTGGAGCTCATTTTGAAAAAGAACCGCAATTAAAGAAAAAAGGGAGAGATTGATCTTATATTCAAGCATTATAAGTACAAAAAAAATCAATAGCAAATATTTGGAAAGTCTGATCTTAGAAATATTCTACTCCAAAACTAAAAAAGGCAAGTCACTACAAATATAACATTTAACCTACCAGCCTGAAGGCAACATTACAAGCCAAAAAAAGTCCTAAAAGATTTTAGAAATCAGTGTTTAGTCTACATTAGTGAAGATAGGCATAAAGGGCAAGTCTATGGACAAAAGATGAAGAATGCTCAATGCAAATGATCATAAAGTTATCAATTTCAGTGAAGTCTCAAAAAGAAAGAAGGTACAATTTTTGTTGAATAAAAACAAAAGTAAAAACAAGGCAAAGATTTGATGAATATAGAAAATTTATAAAGTTTGAAAGCATGATAGATTTTATTTGATTAAATTTTTATTTTACAAGAGTAGCCATAATTTTAAACAAAAAATAGTAATATATTATATATATTTTTCAAAATTCTTTTCCTCGAGGACGAGCAAAAATTCAAGTGTGGAGGTATTTGATGGATATAAATTATTCTTATATTTTAATAAAAAATATAATATTTAGGATATAAAACATGACCAATTTATATCCTATTCTCGCACTTTACTAACAATTCTTGCAGAAAAAAATACATGGAAAAAGAGAAAAAGAAAGAACCTACAGTTCAAGGAAGTACAGCCGTGACAACTTCATCTAAGACTACACAAAGTCAAGAGATACAAAAGTTATGGCAAATTCTCACCAAAATTTCATGATAAATTGCCATGTCAATTTCTCATCAAGATCATATGATATATTGATATTATCTTGCAAATTCTCACCAAGGTCTTGTAGAAATTTTCTTATAAATAAGCATATGTTTGTAGAAGAAAAATCATCCCATTTTGTATCCAATTTTCTATCTAGTTTTTTCTAAGTTTCTAAAGAGAAAGAGAAGAGTAATCTTAGTCTCTTCCTCTAGTCTTTCTCTTTATAGTAAAAATATTCTTAGTCTTTTGAAAGTATTTTTAGCTTTCTTACTTCATAATGGAGTAATTTCTTTTTGTTGGGATAGTTGATGAAGCTTGATATAATTATAATACTATCTCAGTTTCAATGCATTCTTGGCCTGAAACTCTATTTACATTTCATACTATGCTGGAATGATGATTTTTTTAATCATTATTATCTCATCTATATATTTTATATCTAAGTTATTCTTATATTAATTTTATAATTCTCACGGAGTAAAATTAATATATAATAACTAATGAATAGAATATTAGAGTGAAAGTAATTTTGGTAAGATTATTATTTCAAGTATGTAATCTTGCTTTCCTCAGTTTTAATTCTCACAGAGGAATTGTTGAAGGCAAGATTATTGATTTTCTAGTAAAAATATTCTCACGAAGTTTTTACTACACTTGAGCACAAAATATTAGAGTGAAAGTAATTTTCAGTAAGATTATTATTTCAAGTCTGAAATCTTGCTTTCCTCGATTTTAATTCTCACGGGGGAATTCTTGAAGGCAAGATTATTGATTTTCTAGTAAAAATATTCTCACGAAGTTTTTATTACGCTTGAGCACAATTCAAGCAAGATATTTCAATTTAATCGTCACTAGTTAATTATTTGCTATTGACATAACCTCACGGAGTGTTAATTATTTATTTATTTCTTAGTGTAAAAATACAATTGTATTAGCAATAAGCAATTATTCTTTAGAGAAATACGTATAAAACTGAAATTTTATTGTAATGATATATCAAGAAAATTCAATGATTCCCAACTCTTTTTAAATATAAACTTTTCGGAAGAAATTTGTCTTAATTTATAATTTCAAACACACCTTTCATAAATTTGGTTCTCTCAAATAGTAGTCAAAATATTACAAGTTTGTAGCTTAGATTGTTCAATCTCTGTGGGACAATATCATAAACAATACTAGAATTTGACAGAGTACGAGCATAAAACCCTATACACACAAGTTTCGTCAACAGATTATTGTATTCGACTGTATTCACGATATGTATTTGTGAATACAGTAACGTAAACAGCGCAATTCATGGTCTATTCAGCTATTTTTAAACGGAAAGTGAATCAATTAACACAATAGACTCTTAATATAACTTAACAAACACAATTATAAATCTGAATACATAAAATACGTAATTATATTAATTAAAAAATATATGAATACATTGATGGAATATAGCGAGACAGTGAGTACAATAAAATATATGGAATACAGCGAGATACATTGAAATACAATGAAAAAAGAAGACAATGAATACAATGAAATACATAGAATACAACGAGATACATTGAAAATATATTAACAGAATCTTCAAGTTGCTCAACCCCAAACTCCGTTGTCTTTATTCAAGAACAACCCTAATATCGTCTCGTCGAGAGGGCCGCGATAAAATTTCTCTAAATAACTGGATCGATTCGACTTCCACCCAAAATCCTCACTTCGAAAGTTTTCTGCTTCAGAGTCTCAACAATGGCGGCTTCGTTATATAACTTTGTTAGGGTTTTTTGAACGAATCCCAACCACATCTAAAAGCTACTAAAAAAATTATATCTGACTTCAATTGCAATTTCAACATCGAAATTTTGATGAGATTTTGCAAGTGAAAAACTCCAACTTGCAATTTCAACGTTTGTAGGCACGTTGCAATCCTTTGTTTTTTTCCAGCTAAATGGAGGTATAATATAAACAATTTGCTTGGTCGCAACCTTTGCTAGGACGTTGAACGTAGTTGTATTCATGGAAAAAGACTGGCGTTGAGAGAGAGATGGGGGAGAAAAATCTAAAAGAATGAGAGAGAAAAATAATACAAAGCATATTTTATGGCTTAAGGGTAGGAGGTGATCATAAATAGATATTTGGCTATAAAAATCAAAAGGTATCTATGGAATATAATTTTTTAAAATGGTATTTATTTAAAATAAATAAGGTATCAACCTTTGCTATAGGAGGTAAAAATTCCTTAAAAAAATGTCTGAAGTGAAAAAATTACACTTCAAATGCACTTAAGGCCAAATAGGACTGAAGTGCAACCAATGATTTCGTGCACTTAAGGCTAATAAGTCTGAAGTGAAAAATTGCACTTCAGATGCACTTAAGGCCAATTAGTTTGAAGTAAAAAATTACACTTCAGATGCACTTAAGACCAAAAAGTCTGAAGTGCAACAAACATTTTCATTCACTTAAGGCCAATAAGTCCGAAGTAAAAATTTGCACTTCAGATGCACGTAAGGCCAAATTGGTCTGAAGTGTGACAAATAGTTTCATGCACTTAAGGCCAATAACTCTTAAGTGAAAAATTACACTTCAGATGCACTTAAGGCCAAAATGTCTGAAGTGCAACAAACGTTTTGCTACACTTAATGGCAATAAGTTTGAAGTGAAAAACTACATTTCAAATGCACTTAAACCCAAAAACTCTGAAGTGCAACAAACGTTTTCATTCACTTAAGGCCAATAAATCTGAAGTGAAAATTGCCCAGAAATAAAAATTTGTTCTTCAAATTATAACAATCCAATATACCATTTAATACCTAAATCTACTCCAAATGAGCTCAAATTTGAAACATAGCCTCCAAATATCGTCAGGAACAAATCTCAATCATCAATTTGTCAAAACAACAATAAATCTAATGAACCCATTTTGCAATTAAGAAAAATAAGAAGAAGAAACCCTAAGCAATAGTAAAAAATAAAACTTCATAATAGCTCACCATTGTAAAACATCATAAACACATTAAAATTAATTCACAACCACCATATAAAATCATTGTCACCCGAAGAAGAAGAATGAGGAGGAGGAGGAGGAGGAGAAGGAGAAGGAGAAGAAGGAGAAGAAGAAAATGAAGGAGGATGAGAAGGAGAAGAAGGAGAAGGAGAAGAAGAAAATGAAGGAGGAGGAGGAGAAAGATGACTGAAGTTATTTAAAAAGTTAGTACATGTTAAAACTTTTTTAAAAAGTGGGTATAGGTTAAATGGGGCGATCAAATAGGGCGCCCCGTGCAATTTTTACCTTAGCCAGTAATAAGACATGTATTTACTTTTAAGCCACTGTTTAAAATGTCTTTAGTCTTTAGCCACTGCTTTAATAAACTTATACCCGCCCGGATGAAATATCCTTTTGCTCATAAAGTTCAGGACCAAGTGTCCTTAACCTATGAGCTTGTTATTGTAAGTTCAGGACTAGCTGTCCTTAATTTATAAGTCTAAGGTTAGGACTGACTGTCCTTAACTTTTAAACTTAACTTCAGGACTTCAGGGCTACATGTCCTTAACTTTTGAACTTGAAACTCGAAGTTCATAACTACTTGTTCTTAATTTTGTGCTTGTAACCCTAAATTAAGGACTACCAGTCCTTAATTTTTGTGCTTGTAACTCTAAGTTAAGGACCAAGTCTCCTTATGTCACGACTCCAACCCCGGTCGTGATGGCGCCCAACACACTACTAGGAGAGCCCGACCAATTAACAACCTTAATCTACTACTACACAGTTCATTATTGATTAACACAGATAATTTACCAAGTTATAATACTAGAAGTCAGAAATAGAAGTAAAACATTTCGAAATCCCGAATAATAGCCTTACAACATAGCCCATAGGAATCCGGTGTCACAAGTCTGAGCCTCTAATACAGATTTATCAACCTAATACATGTCCGTCTAGAGAATACGAAATAAAATACAAGGATAGAAGGGAGAGATCAAGGCTACAAACGCTATGCAGCTACCTCGATGCTCCCGGATACTGCGCTGCTCAGCTGAAATAATCCTCACTCAGCCTCAGATGCACCTAGATCTGCACGCAAGGTGCAGGGAGTAATGTGAGTACTCCAACCCAGTGAGTCATAAACATAAATAAAGGCTGAGAATAAGAAACCATGGAAAAATGCAGGGTAATCTATAATTGGCAGTTTAGAGCAAGTAATAAGAAAAGCGATAAACCAATGAAATCGAACTATAGAAATACTACAACAGATAAACAGATAAATGACAGATGAATAAGGAAAATGCAACACATAGAACGGTACTCTCTAGTACCCACTGCGGCGCGCAGCCCGATCCATTTATTTATCGTCGACAGCGCTCACTGGGGGTGTGCAGACTCCGGGAGGGCCCCCTTACGGCCCAAGCGCAATAACCAGCCATCTCGTGGCATCAACTAGGCCCTCGGCCTCAATATCAATATAATACTGCTGCGGCGCGCAACCCGATCCATTACTCAGCCCAGAAATCACATAAGCCCCTCGGGCAATAATAAAATAGTAGTTCTCAGCCCAAAACGTCATTAAGAATATTATTTAAGTTTCAATCTGAGTAACAGTGGCTGAGTTTGCAAAATTGTATTAAACAATAGGACTGAGATCAAGTAATATGTCAAATAGCGAGGTAAAAAGTGATAACAATCCCCGAAGGGTTCAAACAGTTGGCATGAAGCCCGAATATGACATTTAGTCCAAGTAATGATGATATCAATTAAACCTCAATCAAATACGCGGTAAAAAATATCACTCGGGACAGATCAAGTCACAATCCCCAATAGTAAACGGCCCCGCACTCGTCATAGAGCGCGTGTCTCGCCTCAATATAGCACTACGATGTGAAATTCCGGGGTTTCAAACCCTCAGGACATCATTTAAATTCATTACTCACCTCGAACCGGCCAAAACTCTAGCTCGCTATGCCCTTGCCTCCCAAATCGGCCTCCTCGCGCATTGAATCTGACCAAAACTACAACGAATACGTCACAATATGCTAAGGGAACAAAACCCAAACGAGAACAATCGAAAAATATCAAAATTCCTGAAATTAGCAAAACCCGAGCCCCGGGCCCACTTCTCAAAACTCAAAAATTTTCACATCATTAGACTCCTTATATCCCCACGAGTTCATACATATCAAAATCACAAGAATCGGAGTTCAATTGGCCCTTCAAATCCTTAATTTATGCTCTCTTAATTCAAGCCCTAAATCACTATTTTTTTGTCCATTAATTCCTTAAATTTTCAGTCCTAATTCATGAAGTAACACCATAGAATCGTGTTTGAGGTCCAAGAATCCTTACCTTATCGAAGCTCCTTGAAATCCCTCTTTAAAATCGCCCACAATTCTCCAAGTTCGAAGTGAAAATGACTAACCCTTCAAAAATTCGCGAAGAAGAACTTAAATAATTTCTGCCCAAACATAATCGCTTCTGCGGTTAAATTACCGCTTCCGCGGTACCACTTCTGCGGTCAAAACTCCGCATCCGCAAAAATCACTTAGCCTCCCTGGAATCGCTTCTGCGGTCGAAATCTCGTATCTGCGGCTTCGCAGATGCGGCTTCTAGTCTGCTTCTGCGGAAACAGCTGACCAGGCCAACCCTCGCTTCTGCGGCCTCCAATTTGCATGGGCGACACCGCTTCTGCGGTCCCAATTCCGCAGAAGTGGAAATACCAGAAGCAGCAGCAAATTCTGAGTTGCACAAGTCCAAAACTTCCCGTTAACCATCCAAAATCACCCTGAAGCCCCCTGAATCTCAACCAAAAACACCAACACATGCTAAAACACTATCCAAACTTGTTCCAATCATCAAAATACCTCAAACAACACCAAAACCATCAAATTACATCGAATTCAAGCCTAAGTTCTTTTACAACTTCCGAAACACGCATTCGATCAAAAATCCAATCAAATCACCTCCGAATGACCTGAAATTTTACACACACATACCAAATCACATAACCATGCTACAACAACTCTTAGAATTCCATTCTGACCCTCGGATCAATATCTCACCTATCAACCGGAATTCGCCAAAATACTAACTTCGCCAATTCAAGCCTATTTCTACACCGGACCTCCAAAACCACTTCCGATCACACTCCTAAGTCACAAATCATCCCCCGAAGCTAACCGAACCACCAAAAATCACATCCGAGCCCTTTAACTCATAAGTCAACATCTAGTTGACTTTTCCAAACTAGGCTTTCCTTAAAGAGACTAAGTGTTCCTACCCAAACCAATCCAAATCAACTCGATCACATCAAATACAGAAATTGAAGCATAAAGAAGCAGAAAATGGGGGGAAACGGAGCGGTAACTCATGAAACGACGGGTTGGGTCGTCACATCCTCCCCAACTTAAACAAATGCTCGTCCTCGAACAAGCCAAGAAACATACCTGAAGCCTTAAACAGGTGAGGATATCTGCTCCGCATCTCCCGCTCGGTCTCCCAGGTAGCCTCCTCCACGGGTCGACCTCTCCTTTGCACCTTCACTGAAGCTATATCCTTCGACCTCAACTTTCGAACCTGACGACCCAAAATAGCCACCGGCTCCACATCAAAGGTCAAATCATCATCCAACTGAACCGTGCTGAAGTCCAAAACATGAGACGGGTCCCCAACATACTTCCGAAGCATAGAAACATGAAACACCGGTTGCACGCCCAACAAGCTGGGTGGTAAAGCAAACATATAAGCCACCTTTCCAATCCTCTTCAGTACCTCAAAAGGCCCCATGAACCACGGACTCAACTTCCCTTTCTTTCCAATTCTCATAACGCCCTTCATGGGCGAAACCTTCATTAAAACCTTCTCACCCACCATGAAAGACACATCTCGAACCTTCCGGTCCGCATAACTCTTCTGACGCGACTGCGCTGTACGAAGGCTCTCCTGAATCACCTTCACCTTCTCTAAGGTATCCTGAACCAAATCTATCCTCAATAACCTAGCCTCGCCGGGTTCGAACCAACCAACTGGAGATCTACACCGCCTCCCATATAAGGCCTCATACGGTGCCATCTGAATGCTGGACTGATAGCTGTTATTGTAGGCAAACTCTGCAAGCGGTAAAAACGTATCCTGTCACACCTCATTTTTCCGGCGCCCGCGAGGGGTGAAGGAGTTTTTTCCAATTAAAGAACAATCGAAACGGGATTTATTTATTTATTCAGAGTCGCCACTTGGGAGATTTAGGGTGTCCAAGTCACCAATTTAATCCCGTATCGAGGAAAAGAATGACTCTGTATTACAGTTTGCGAACCAGAAATCCGGATAAGGAATTCTGTTAACCCGGGAGAAGGTGTTAGGCATTCCCGAGTTCCGTGGTTCTAGCACGGTCGCTCAACTTTCATATTCGGTTTGTTTATCTGATTTTATACAATTATGAGCTCATGTGCAAATTTTTAACTCTTTACCGCTTTTATTATTATATTTTTAAAAGAATCTGAACATCGTTTAAAAACATGTCTTTGGATTGCGTCACATGAAATGCACCCGCGATCCGGAACGCGTTTTTATTCAATGTTTTGGGATTTGGATTTGGGTCGCATAAATGCGCACCCGAGTTTAGGGATGTATTATTATTAAAATCATGCCTAAAGCGATTAGCGTATTATTATTTTTGGGTAAGACTGTGGAATTTTCCCAAACGGTCCATCCTGAAATCTAAGCAATTTTAAAACAAATATTTACCGGGGGCCCCGCAATTTTGTATTTTTATTCGGCGAGGCTCATCTCAGTCTTATTCTTTAAGGAATTTGCAACGTCATGGACATGCATCTCGGACCACGTCACAATCAATGTACCCGTGATTGGAGACACATTTCGACTCCGTTGAGATTTGGATTTGGGTCACATAAATGTGCACCCGAGTTTTAAGAAGGTAAGATTAATTAAATCGCGCCTAAAGAGTCTAAAGCGTTATTATCTTTGGGGAAGGCAGTGAAATTCACTAAACAGTCCATCCCGAATTCTAAATATTCAATTAAACATTTATTGAGAGCCCCGCAATTGGTGCGTTTTATTGGGCCCATCTCATCTCATTTATTTTTAAAGGACAGTCCTAAAATGCCTACATTTTTCTCTATTAAATTTGTCTCTACAAAATGAAAGAGAAAATGTCTTAATTTATTTACCTGCTTGAGTTGTTATAGTTGGGTTTCGAATATGATTCATAAAATCTGAAAATGATGCAAACAGGACAGTCCGTTGCCAATGCGGGCCCAGGCCCAACGTGTATGGCATAAACTAGACCTGGGTCATTTTATTCACATGTTACTATCTAGTTACATTATACTAAGCATGTTCACAGTTTGTCAAATTAAAAAAAAACTTAGCAATCTAATTTTAATTCTAAACCATTTACATGCTGAAATTAACCAATAGTATTTAACTAAACAATATTCCTACAAGTTCCAAAATGATCTATTCGCTTGATGAACTAACGTGCTTTTTGAGACATGGTAATCATCCAATAATAACGAATTAACTAGACGAAGTTACTACACTATTTATTTATTTTTAGGCAATATATAGATAGTTCGTCCGTTAAGCTATCGTCAGATGTTCCACTATATATATTAAACAGCTACATGATTCTGATTAGAGTAAGCTAAATAATTTATATATACAAATAAAATTCAGAATATAATTAAAATAAATTTAGAACTTCAACCCTTCATTTTCGTATTCATGAATCATGTTTCAGTTTACAATAATCAACGTCTCAGTTGTGTACCTGATATTGGAAGCGAAAGAAAAGTGAGATCAGCAGAAATTCAGTAGCATACAACAACAGCAACACCCAGCAACCAATAACAACCAGCAACGAGAAACCAGTGACAGATTTTAAAATCAAGATAAAATCCAGAAACACCGATAACAATCAGCGGACAGAAGCCAAGGGAATCTTTTCAGATTTGAAAGACTAATTAATGTTCAACCCTTAATTTTTGAATCCGTATATCAGAATATTTAAATTGTATATCAGGTGTATACTACTCTCTCTTTTAATTTCCAAAATGCTTTTATTTGTATTTTTTGGAAGTCTTAATATTTTCGAAATTTTCTCTCTCTTAAATATTCAGCTCCCCTTTTTTCTCTCACTTCCTCTTAAATCTGTCCAAGTCCTCTCTATTTATTACCATATTTCAGCATTTTTTAAATATAAAACCCACTATCTTCCCACACATCCCCCTTTTAATCTCACTACCTAATGTTTTGTCCCCCACTACATTAAACAAATACCCCATTATATCTTGTCCCACATACTTATATTAAACAATTGCATTATTCCCCACCATTATATCTTGTCCCCCTATTATTGATTATTTTAATATTATCTTAATCTTAATGGACAGAACACTCAAAATAAATAATTGTTCAAAATTTTAATTCCAAAAATACCCCTCTGACCTTACTGAAATTACCGTTTTGACCCTGAAAACACTGTAATTTACCAATCTACCCCGTCAGCTATAACAAGTTCAACTAATCAATTCTAACCAAAATATTGCAGCTATAACCAATTCCTAATCAGATTTTATGAACAAACCCAAACTATATGATGAACAACAAAGAAACAACTTGAATTATTTTGACTGAACAATGTTTTTGCACAACAAACCTATTTTCAGATTCACCAACAATAACAAACAAATATATTCAAAGCATGAGCTCAAATTCAAATTCAACTTTAAACAAATAAATAAACAGATTCAAATCACTAAACTCAAATAATCAATTGATCTTCAAATTAAATCCAACAAAATTACAAGAAAGATATATGATTCAAACTAAATCAAAAAATTAAAAAAAAACTAAAACATAAACTCACATTAAATCATTGAATTAACATGAACTTCAAACAAAAAATGAACATGAATTATATGTCTCAATTAAACAACAAACATGTCAGATTCAAACGAACTGAAGAAATAGGATATTAAAACTAAATCCTTTTAAATTAATAAAACAAACTGAAGAAATAATTAATTGAACTCAACTTAAATCCAACAATATTATAACTAAACTAACAATTTCTACCTAAAAATAAACAAGAAAAATGAAACAAACTGAAGAAAATAACAAAACGATAAACATGAACTTAATATCGAACATATCTAATTTCAGATCCGAAAATATCAAACAAATTACAGACAAAAAATGAAACTTAAACCAACTAACCGGATCGGAACGACGAAGAACTTGAACGAAAACAAATCTGTCTGGAAGCGATTATCGCACTAAGACTGCCAACGACCTAACGGATCTTGAATTCAACGACAAACCCACCTTCCTTTTAACCTTGACGAACTCAAAACAACAAACGACGACCTCGACCAAAGCTCGAATAAACGAAATGGTGAGGTCTCGTTTTGGTTTTGGACTGAGGGCGACGAAAACAAAAGTGAAGCAGCTGCGATTTGGTTTTAAAACAGTTGCTCGTCGTGGCAGCAACAAACGCAGCAGAAGCAGCCACTGGACGGGCCAAGGCAGCAACGGGGGTGGTCGTTTGACGATGGACGCTGGTGGTCGACTGAAGAAGATGAAGCAGCAGGCGACGAAGGAGCTGGAAAAAGCAACGAGCAGCAGTAACAACAGCATCGACGGAGGAGCTGGAAGAAACAACGAGCAGCATCGCTGCATACTCGTCAATGGCGGAGCACGGAGCAGCGGTGATGGTGGCTGGGTATGGCTGCGTGGCTGCTGCGTGTGTGTGTGTATGTTTTGTTGTGTATGTGTGTATGTGTGTGTGTGTTGTGTGTTGTGTGTTGCGTGAGTGTGTGTGTGTTGATGTGTGGTATGTGTTGTGTGTTGAAGGTGAAGGACGGGGGGAAGGGAAACCATTGGAGGGGCTTGGAGAGTTTTGGAGAAGAAGAGGGAAAGAGAGAGGGGGGCGGATGGGATTTTATGGTTTTCTTGTTTTGTTTTTGTGAAATGTAAGATAGAGAGATGGGGTGTCGGGTATTTGGGTTATGTATTGGGTCGACCCGGTTTGGAATGGACCGGGTCGTAGAGGAAGGTTGGGTATATTTGGGTCTGTGGTTCAAAATTGAAGAAGAGGCCTAATTTCGATTTTCTTTTATATTCTTGCTCTCTTTTCTTTTACTTCCTAATTAATAAAACTAAAATTCTAAATTAACTTATAAACTAAATTAACTTATAAAAAATATTAATTAATTCCAAATAACTATTATTGCACATTTAAATAGCAATTAACGATAAAATCGCACAATTTAGACCTTAAATGCTAAAAATGCAACGCACATTATTTTTTCTGATTTTCTCATTTTTGTAAAACAAACTTAAATAAATACTAAATGAAAATGCGACATATTTTATATTTTTATTAATTTAAACAAATAAATATGCACAGACAAAAATACAAATAATTATACAAAAATACCACAAAAATACAAACATTGTACACAAAGGAAAATTGTTTTATTTTGAATTTTTGGGAGTGATTGTCATATAGGGAAAAAATCATGTGCTCACAGCTGCCCCTCTTTGTCCGAAAACACGAAAGGTTTTCGTGCAAAGATAAAGTGAGCGGATGCGAGCGATTTTTGCCCGTTCGAGTACTCCTTGTGAAGCATTTTTGAAAGATTTGACCGAACCTTTGCTTTAGAGGTTTCCTACATATCCTGGGCTAAACAGGAATCAGGTCAATGTAGTTCGGGAAGTTTTGCTAGCTGGGACTACCATGGGACTGCAATGTTGCTGCTGTTGCATACTACTTTTACTGCTTGCTGACCTCCTTATTACACCATGCTTAAAAGAAAAATCAAGAAGCTAGGCTAGACTACGGATTACAAGATCACATCTATCTTCCATTTGTTCTTGATGCCTTGCTTTCCTATCGGCTTGTGTTTCTTCCGGTGCTTTTCTTCCGAGAACTTGGGAATGACACTGGCCTTTTGCTTTTCTGAATACCAGTTTTCATCATTTTGCTCGGTCTACTGGGGATATGGCTTCCTTCATTAAGCTTTTTGGTGGTTCCTCTAGGGATACGGCTCTCTTCATCAAAATTTGTTATGCTGGGGATTTTTGTTGTAACCTTCTGCCTTCCGGTGGGTTACTGATTTCCACACCTGAAGTATAAGACTGAAAAGTATTCCTCTCGTTATACAGATGGGCGCCTGAATGCAAAAATATGAAATGTATTCCCTCGTTATACTGGTGGGCGACCTAGGACATGAAATGAAAAAATAGAAATGTATGTCCGCATTATACTGGTGGGCTACCTAGAAATGAAAACAGAAATGTATGCCCGCATTATACTGGTGGGCGACCTAGAAATGAAAAAACAGAAATGTATGCCCGCATTATACTGGTGGGAGACCTAGGACATGAAATGAAAAACAGAAATGTATTCCCGCATTATACTGGTGGGCGCCTAGGACATGAAATGATAATAGAAATGTATACCCGCATTATACTGGTGGGCGACCTAGGACATGAAATGGCGACCTAGGACATGAAATGAAAAATAGAAATGTATACCCGCATTATACTGGTGGGCGACTTAGGACATGAAATGAAAAACAGAAATGTATTCCCGCATTATACTGGTGGGCACCTAGGACATGAAATGAAAACAGAAATGTATACCCGCATTATACTGGTGGGCGACCTAGGACATGAAATGAAAAACAAAAATGTATTCCCGCATTATACTGGTGGGTGCCTAGGACATGAAATGAAAACAGAAATGTATTCCCGCATTATACTGGTGGGCGCCTAGGACATGAAATGAAAACAGAAATGTATACCCGCATTATACTGGTGGGCGACCTAGGACATGACATGAAAAACAGAAATGTATTCCCGCATTATACTGGTGGGCGCCGAGGACATGAAATGAAAACAGAAATGTATACCCGCATTATACTGGTGGGCGACTTAGGACATGAAATGAAAACAGAAATATATACCCGCATTATACTGGTGGGCGACCTAGGACATGAAATGAAAAACAGAAATGTATACCCGCATTATACTGGTGGGCGACCTAGGACATGAAATGAAAAACAGAAATGTATACCCGCATTATACTGGTGGGCGACCTAGGACATGAAATGAAAAACATAAATGTATACCCGCATTATACTGGTGGGCGCCTAGGACATGAAATGAAAACAGAAATGTATACCCGCATTATACTGGTGGGCGACCTAGGACATGAAATGAAAAACAGAAATGTATTCCCGCATTATACTGGTGGGCGCCTAGGACATGAAATGAAAACAGAAATGTATACCCGCATTATACTGGTGGGCGACCTAGGACATGAAATGAAAAACAGAAATGTATTCCCGCATTATACTGGTGGGAGCCTAGGACATGAAATGAAAAACAGAAATGTATGCCCGCATTATACTGGTGGGCGACCTAGGACATGAAATGAAAAAATAGAAATGTATTCCCTTGTTATACAGGTGGGCGCCTAATTTGTAAAAATTTATGAAAATATATATTTTGGCATTGTTTATACAAGCAGGACCACTCGGGTCGAAATAAATTAAATGTCATTTGGAGGAAGGATTAAATTCAATATCTTACTCGAGGGCGGATGAACCCAAAAATATCCTATTCGAGGGCGGATGAACCCAAAATATCCTATTCAAGGGCGAATGAACCCAAAATATCCTATTCGAGGGCGTATGAACCCAAAATTCCTATTCGAGGGCGGATGAACCCAAAATATCCTATTCGAGGGCGGATGAACCCAAAATATCCTCAAAACTTGAAATTGGCTTACCTCCAGCTGTTTTTTTTTTTCAAAAATCGTGCTGTCTTGCTATCCCTTAAAACTTGAATTGATTTCCTCGTTCCTCCGAGAAAATTTTCGACAATGGCAGAAACTTTTCTGCCCCAGTTTTGATGCTTTTACTTATGGCATGTTTTTCTTCATTAATAATTTTTCCTTTTCCTGCTTCAAATCAAAGGAAATTTGTTAGTTTTTTAAAACATGGTAAGTGGTCGTGCCACTCCTGCTGGGGATGGTTTTTCCCTTTCTCCCTTCCCCGCTCTGTGTTTCATTATGCTATCAAAACTTGCTGGGGATTATTTTGCTGGGGATGAATTTTCCTTTTCTTCCTTCCCCACTCTGTGTTGTCCGACCCTCTTGGAACTTGGTCGAAAATCTGTCGAGGATGCTTCTTCATCTCGATGATCTGCTGGGGATAACACTGCAAACCGTTGAGTACCATTGCTGGGGATAACACTGCTGAGGATAACTCTGTTGAGTAAAATATGTTATCTTACTCTTTCCAAAACTACTTCCTTTAAGCAGGATGTTTCATTCCTCTGCAAACTGTTTCCTTTTGCAGAACTGGTTGTTGTTTTTTTTCTTTTTTTTTATTATTATTTTGTTAGCTTCTTCTTTCGAAGACTACCTCCCTTAAAACTCGTTTTGCCTTTCCCCGAAAAACTGTCGGGGATACCATTTTTCACCAAACTTGTGTTATACGTTACCGAAAACTCGTTTTGCCTTAAAACTCGTTTTGCCTTTCCCCGAAAAACGGTTTTCTTTGTGTTTTACTTGCCCTAGTTCCACATGACTCGAGCTCCAAATAATCTCAAACCGTCCTTATTTCCTTTAAATGTTCTGATTACCTTTCCGAGGTTTTATGATTAACTTTTAAGATTAGGCCCAAACTGTGTGCGCATGTCATGTCACTAGAATCGGCGCTGAACAAGGGCAAAACAAAAGGGATAAAAAGAATTAAACAAAGAAGATGATTGGAAATAATAAAATGTCGGATTTTGCATTACCGGTGAAATGGTTTGAATAACAAAACAAACGAAACAAATCAGAATAAAATCCCGAAACAACATGGACAAAACTTAAACAAACTGCTATGACAAAAATGGAAAGATAAGAAAATTTGACACAAGACAACATCCGTATTACAACCCTAAGAATAATCTGGAGAACAGAAATGACAACAAAACAAGCCACCAAAAGCTTCTCTCCTGCTAACCAAGGAACGGAGCGTCCTCCCAATTCTCAAACCTGTCATCTTGGCCACTGAGCTTTGCACCAATATTGCCAAGACCATTACCAACTTCAATATCATCAACCTCAGTCAACAAGTTCCCAATAGGATTCGAGTGCTCCATGTCACTGTCCTTGATCATAATCAGATTTTCTTGGATCATCCTTTCTATTTCTCTTTTCAAATTACGACAGCTCTCAATGTTGTGCCCTCTGACATTGGAGTGGTATGCACATCGTGCAGCAGGATCAAATCTTCTTGCACGTGGATCTGGAGTATATGGGGGGAGCGGCTCAATCAGGCCAGCATGCCTTAGCCTTTCAAACAGACTTGCATAAGATACTCCGATAAGGGTGAGAGCCTTTCCTTGCTTCAGCAACCTCTTGTTTCTAAATGCTTGATTGGGCCGGAAACATGATCCAAGGGGCTTCCGGTAGGCTTGTGAGGGTGGATAGGCCTTTTGTGGAGCTGGGTATTTGGAAAGTGAAGCATGTCTTTGGGAGTCTCGTGGAGAGAAATAGTGTTGGGGAGGGGAGTAGCGTTGACGAGTGATGGAGCTACTCGGGTAGCTGGGAAAGCTACTATAAGTGGGTTTGGATGGTGAGTATGGGGGATCATCCGTTATGGTGTTGGGTGCTTGGGTAAGGACAGAGTTCAAGAAGCTTGGCGGTGGCGGGGGTGGTGATTTCCCAGTCATCCATGCCTGATACATGTCTGCCACATGTTGTCTCAGCATTTTCACTTCTTCTACCAACCTGTTGTTCCGTTCGACCAGTTGTTGTCGGTCATTGGTACCGACCCACTCGGTTCTGAAGTTCTGTGTCATTGTCCTTTGACTTTGCTTTGCAGGGATGAGTTACCACAACCAACCACTTTTCTATATATGAACACAACAAAGTGAAGCCATCGCGTTAGTGTTACGGCATTTGACAGGTAATCATATATGAGAGATGCAGTGCACCTAAGCAGTTAAATCGTTCTATCACGCATTCACTTTAGTTACGCGCGTCATTCCGGCTTCTTGTAATTGTGCCCCTTTGAAAATCTCCCGCACTTTCCTTTATTTCTTTTTATTATTATTATTATTATTATTCCTTTTTTCAGTGGTGGTCGAATCTTATGGATATTGCCTACGTATCATGACCCCGCAAGAATCAGACCTTGCGTAGTTCGGACCAATAAAAGATAAACAATAATAAACATTTTTTTTCACAATTTTCATATTAAGACAAACTGGGTTTCAAAGGTTTGAAGATGACCTACAAACTCGAAAATCAAACAACCCACATATTCTAATCAAAAGATTTACAAACTCCAAAAACAAATGGCCAGCTTCCTTTCTCCGTTTGACAAATGCAACCAAACGGTTATTTTTGCAAATGTAGCCCCTTCCAAATTTCACATGAATTTTGAGGCCGGGGAGGATTATTTTATGACACTTTCCAAACTCGTCCGTTCTTTTACGAAAATAGCCTTTCGACAACTGAAAGATGCTCTAAGGCTATTTCGGCAAGAACGGTTTAAGACGCGGCCGAAGCTGGCTCGACTTATTTTTGACTAAAAATCCAAATAGTATTCACTTGACCGCTGATTCTTTGTTTTTTTTTCAAATTACAATAAAAACCTGGTAAAGCAATCACGGCCCTTCAGCGCCTCGGGGACGAAGATTTTTAAGGCAGTGTGGGTCAACTAGAACAAATCTAAAACGATGACCCAAAAGTGGCTGTTTATGCAAAGTCAGCCCTACGGCCTCCCTTTCGGGAACATTCGGCTATTTTTGACAAAAACAGCATCACCCGACTTATTTATGACTCTTTTTATCGTTTTTCAAAATAGAAAACTCAACATTGCAAACACGGCCTTTCAACGCCTCGGGGACGAAGATTTTTAAGGTTGTGTGGGTCAACTGGACCAAATCTTAAACATGACCCAAAAAGTGGCCGTTTATGCAAAGTCAGCCTTCCGATGTCCCTTTCGGGAACATTCGGCTATGTCTTGAAAAAACAGCGTCACCCAACTTCTTTATGATGAAATTAAAATTTGACATATATATATATATATTTTGCCATTTTTTTTTTTGCAAAAGGGGAGGTTGGACATCGCCCGACTTATTTATGACAAAAATTAAAATTTTAACATGTTTTTTTTATTTGTTTTTGGCTATTTTAGCAAAAGGGGAGGTTGGACCCGATGAGGATTGCCTACGTATCTCACATCCAGTGAGAATCAAACCCGCGTAGTTCGGGAAGTTTTGAATAAAGTAAATAAACTAACTCTTTTTTTTTATTATTTTATTTTTTGAAGGAAAGACTTATAAAGAAGAAAGGGAGCATTTTTGCAAAGAAAGATTTCTAAAGAAAAAGATTTTAATTTTTTTTTTTTGAATTTCGTAAGAAAAACTTCTAAAGAAGAAAGAAAATATTTTTCGAATTTTACTTCCAATGAAGAAACGCTTCTAAAAATATTTTTGAATTTTGAATTCTCTTTTCAATTTTGAAAGAAGAATGAAAATATTTTCGGAATTTTTTTTTTGGAAGAAATTAAAAGAAAATATTTTTATTTTTATTTTTATTTTTTTCTTTAAAAACAATTAAAAAGACTTTCTAAAGAAATCAATAATGGAAAATATTTTGGATTTTTTTTTTGAAAATTGGGGGTAAAAAAAACTTTTCTAGAAAGGAAATAAAGAAAAATAATTTTTGGATTTATATATATATATATATTGCAACAAATAATAAAAACACGTTCAACGCATGACTCTTTTTATTTTTATTTTTGGAATTTTCATAAACAAATAAATAAATAATAAAAAACCATTTTAAAAACAAGACTCTTTCTCATTTTCATTTTTCATGGCAAGACAAACTATTTCTTTTCTTTTTTTTCTTTATTTAGAAAATAAGACAAAGTGAAGATTTTTTTTTCTTTATCGTTTCACCAAAATGACCGACCTATTCTTCCAAACTTAAAATGAAAGACTCTTTTTTTATATATATTATTTTTTGAGTGAAATAAAATAAAACATTTTTCTTTTCTTCATTTTTTCAAGATTTTCGGCAGAATTTCGACAGTATTTGGGCATTGATTTTTTTTCCAAAAAAAACAATTAACTCCCTAACCGCTATTTCTTCTTCTTCTTCTTTTTTTCCTCAATTTCACAATATTCCTGATATTCAAAAGTCGGTCAACACACAAGTCCGAATCAAATAAATGTGCAAGTAGCAGCAAGTAAGATGCATCAGGATGGTCATTTTCATTTTTGGTGCACCTGTCCTAGACAGACCCAATCCCTGTGTTGAGCCTCCAAAGTCAGATGCACGTGATGCAAACAAACGTTCCTACTAGGGATCCGGCATGAAGCTGAGTTATTCTAAGTTCATAACCTGGGTATTTGTTCTAGATTGTGTACCCGAGCGGACAACTCGAGTCGAGGAGGGGGCTACGTACCGGGGACTCGAGGGATCGTCCGGCTTTGTAACTTATCCGGCCTCTTTCTTATTTCAGGTATTGACACTAACAGAGTATGGAGTCTCGACCAGCGAGCTTCTCCCCGGAGGTAAGAAGAGAAGGGTTTCGGCACAGTTTATATACAGTTCACATAATATCAAAGCGGTAAAGGCAATCAATTAGCACATTAGGCATATATCATGTAACAAAATCAGATAAAACCAAATATAACAATTTATCTAAGCTCGAATTTCTAACCCTGAACCAGTGGTTCTGGGTTAGGTCCCCAGCAGAGTCGCCAGAGCTGTCACACCTCCTTTTTCCGGCGCCCGCGAGGGGTGAAGGAGTTTTTTCCAATTAAAACACAATCGAAACGGGATTTATTTATTTATTCAGAGTCGCCACTTGGGAGATTTAGGGTGTCCCAAGTCACCAATTTAATCCAGTATCGAGGAAAAGAATGACTCTGTATTACAGTTTGCGAACCAAAAATCCGGATAAGGAATTCTGTTAACCCGGGAGAAGGTGTTAGGCATTCCCGAGTTCCGTGGTTCTAGCACGGTCGCTCAACTTTCATATTCGGTTTGTTTATCTGATTTTATACAATTATGAGCTCATGTGCAAATTTTTAACTCTTTACCGCTTTTATTATTATATTTTTAAAAGAATGTGAACATCGTTTAAAAATATGTCTTTGGATTGCGTCACATGAAATGCACCCGCGATCCGGAATGCATTTTTATTCAATGTTTTGGGATTTGGATTTGGGTCGCATAAATGCGCACCCGAGTTTAGGGATGTATTATTATTAAAATTGTGCCTAAAGCGATTAGCGTATTATTATTTTTGGGTAAGACTGTGAAATTTTGCCAAACGGTCCATCCCGAAATCTAAGCAATTTTAAAACAAATATTTACCGAGGGCCCTGCAATTTTGTATTTTTATTCGGCGAGGCTCATCTCAGTCTTATTCTTTAAGGAATTTGCAACGTCATGGACATGCATCTCGGACCACGTCACAATCAATGTACCCGTGATTGGAGACACATTTCGACTCCGTTGAGATTTGGATTTGGGTCACATAAATGTGCACCCGAGTTTTAAGAAGGTAAGATTAATTAAATCGCACCTAAAGAGTCTAACGCGTTATTATCTTTGGGGAAGGCAGTAAAATTCACTAAACAGTCGATCCCGAATTCTAAATATTCAATTAAACATTTATTGAGGGCCCCGCAATTGGTGCGTTTTATTGGGCGAGGCTCATCTCATTTATTTTTAAAGGACAGTCCTAAAATGCCTACATTTTTCTCTATTAAATTTGTCTCTACAAAATGAAAGAGAAAATGTCTTAATTTATTTACATGCTTGAGTTGTTATAGTTGGGTTTCGAATATGATTCATAAAATCTGAAAATGATGCAAATAGGACAGTCCGTTGCCAATGCGGGTCCAGGCCCAACGTGTATGGCATAAACTAGACCTGGGCCATTTTATTCACATGTTACTACCTAGTTACATTATACTAAGCATGTTCACAGTCTGCCAAATTAAAAAAAACTTAGCAATCTAATTTTAATTCTAAACCATTTACATGCTGAAATTAACCAATAGTATTTAACTAAACAATATTCCTACAAGTTCCAAAATGGTCTATTCGCTTGATGAACTAACGTGCTTTTTGAGACATGGTAATCATCCAACACTAACGAATTAACTAGACGAAGTTACTACACCATTTATTTATTTTTAGGCAATATATAGATAGTTCGTCCGTTAAGCTATCGTCAGATGTTCCACTATATATATTAAACAGCTACATGATTCTGATTAGAGTAAGCTAAATAATTTATATATACAAATAAAATTCAGAATATAATTAAAATAAATTTAGAACTTCAACCCTTCATTTCGTATTCATGCTTCATGTTTCAGTTTACAATAATCAACGTGTCAGTTGTGTACCTGATATTGGAAGCAAAAGAAAAGTGAGATCAGCAGAAATTCAGTAGCATACAACAACAGCAACACCTAGCAACCAATAACAACCAGCAACGAGAAACCAGTGACAGATTTTAAAATCAAGATAAAAATCCAGAAACACCGACAACAATCAGCAGATAGAAGCCAAGGGAATCTTTTCAGATTTGAAAGACAAATTAATGTTCAACCCTTAATTTTTGAATCCGTATATCAGAATATTTAAATTGTATATCAGGTGTATACTACTCTCTCTTTTAATTTCCAGAATGCTTTTATTTGTATTTTTTGGAAGTCTTAATATTTTCGGAATTTTTCTCTCTCTTAAATATTCAACTCCCCTTTTTTTCTCTCTCTTCCTCTTAAATCTGTCCAATTCCTCTCTATTTATTACTATCTTTCAGCATTTTTTAAACATAAAACCCACTATCTTCTCACTCATCCCCCTTTTAATCCCACTACCTAATGTTTTGTCCCCCACTATATTAAACAAATACTCCATTATATCTTGTCCCCCATGCTTATATTAAACAATTGCATTATTCCCCACCATTATATCTTGTCCCCCCATTATTTATTATTTTAATATTATCTTAATCTTAATGGACAGAACACTCAAAATAAATAATTGGTCAGAATTTTAATTCCAAAAATACCCCTCTGACCTTACTGAAATTACCATTTTGACCCTGAAAATACTGTAATTTACCAATCTACCCCGTCAGCTATAACAAGTTCAACTAATCAATTCTAACCAAAATATTGCAGCTATAACCAATTCCTAATCAGATTTTATGAACAAACTCAAACTATATGATGAACAACAAAGAAACAACTTGAATTATTTTGACTGAACAATGTTTTTGCACAACAAACCTATTTTCAGATTCACCAACAATAACAAACAAATATATTCAAAGCATGAGCTCAAATTCAAATTCAACTTTAAACAAATAAATAAACAGATTCAAATCACTAAACTCAAATAATCAATTGATCTTCAAATTAAATCCAACAAAATTACAACAAAGATACATGATTCAAACTAAATCAAAAAATTAAAAAAAAACTAAAACATAAACTCACATTAAATCACTGAATTAACATGAACTTCAAACAAAAAATGAACATGAATTATATGTCTCAATTAAACAACAAACATGTCAGATTCAAACGAACTGAAGAAATAGGATATTAAAACTAAATCCTTTTAAATTAATAAAACAAATTGAAGAAATAATTAATTGAACTCAACTTAAATCCAACAATATTATAACTAAACTAACAATTTCTACCTAAAAATAAACAAGAAAAATGAAACAAACTGAAGAAAATAACAAAACGATAAACATGAACTTAATATCGAACATATCTAATTTCAGATCCGAAAATATCAAACAAATTACAGACAAAAAATGAAACTTAAACCAACTAACCGGATCGGAACGACGAAGAACTTGAACGAAAACAAATCTGTCCGGAAGCGATTATCGCACTAAGACTGCCAATGACCTAACGGATCTTGAATTCAACGACAAACCCACATTCCTTTTAACCTTGACGAACTCAAAATAACAAACGACGACCTCGACCAAAGCTCGAATAAACGAAATGGTGAGGTCTCGTTTTGGTTTTGGACTGAGGGCGACGAAAACAAAAGTGAAGCAGCTGCGATTTGGTTTTAAAACAGCTGCTCATCGTGGCAGTAACAAATGCAGCAGAAGCAGCCGCTAGACGGGCCAAGGCAGCAACGAGGGTGGTCGTTTGATGATGGACGTTGGTGGTCGACTAAAGAAGATGAAGCAGCAGGCGACGAAGGAGCTGGAAAAAGCAACGAGCAGCAGTAACAGCAGCATCGACGGAGGAGATGGAAGAAACAACGAGCAGCATCGTTGCATGCTCGTCAATGGCGGAGCTCGGAGTAGCGGCGATGGTGGCTGGGTATGGCTGCATCGCGGATGGAGTTTAATGGGCTGGTTTGGTCGTTCATGGCGGAGTGACAGTGGTGAGGGCTGTTTGGAGTGAGCTTGAGGACAAATGAAGAAGAAGAAGCAGCAGCCATGGACGGGCTGCTGCGTGTGTGTGTGTGTTTTTTGTTGTGTATGTGTGTGTGTGTGTGCTGTGTGTTGCGTGAGTGTGTGTGTGTTGATGTGTGGTGTGTGTTGTGTGTTGAAGGTGAAGGACGGGGGGAAGGGCAGCCATTGGAGGGGCTTGGAGAGTTTTGGAGAAGAAGAGGGAAAGAGAGAGAGGGGGGATGGGATTTTTAGGGTTTTCTTGTTTTGTTTTTGTGAAATGTAAGATAGAGAGATGGGGTGTTGGGTATTTGGGTTATGGACTGGGTCGACCCGGTTTGGAATGGACCGGGTCGTAGAGGAAGGTTGGGTATATTTGGGCCTGTGGTTCAAAATTGAAGAAGAGGCCTAATTCCGATTTTCTTTTATATTCTTGCTCTCTTTTCTTTTACTTCCTAATTAATAAAATAAAATTCTAAATTAACTTATAAACTAAATTAACTTATAAAAAATACTAATTAATTCCAAATAACTATTATCGCACATTTTAATAGCAATTAACGATAAAATCGCACAATTTAGACCTTAAATGCTAAAAATGCAACGCACATTATTTTTTCTGATTTTCTCATTATTGTAAAACAAACTTAAATAAATACTAAATGAAAATGCGACATATTTTATATTTTTATTAATTTAAACAAATAAACATGCACAGACAAAAATACAAATAATTATACAAAAATACCACAAAAATACCAACATTGTACACAAAGGAAAATTGTTTTATTTTGAATTTTTGGGAGTGATTCTCATATAGGGCGAAAATCACGTGCTCACATATCCCATGAACCTCCGAAATCAATAACACAAGCACGCAACATGTCCTCAATATCTAAATAGTACGCTCGGATTACCCGTCCATCTGAGGATGAAAAGTTGTGCTCAACTTCACTTGAGTACCCAACTCTCGCTGAACAGACTGCCAAAACTAGGAAGTAAACTGAGTACCCCTATCTGAGATGATGGAAATCGAAACACCATGAAACCGAACAATCTCCCGGATATATATCTCTGCTAACCGCTCTGAAGAATAAGTAGTACACACAGGAATGAAGTGTGCGGACTTGGTCAGCCGATCCACAATCACCCAAATAGCATCAACTTCTTCAAAGTCCGAGGAAGTCCAACCACAAAGTCCATAGTGATCCTCTCCCACTTCCACTCGGGAATAACCATCTGCTGAAGCAAGCCACCCAGTCTCTGATGCTCATATTTTACCTGCTGACAATTGAGACACCAAGCTACAAATCCCACAATATCTTTCTTCATTCTTCTCCAACAATAGTGTTGTCTCAAATTCTGATACATCTTTGCGGCACCCGAATGAATAGAATACCGCGAGCTATGGGCCTCCTCCAGAATCAATTCTCTAAGCCCATCCACATTGGGCACATAGATCCGGCCCTGCATCCTCAACACACCATCATCACCAATGGTCACATCTCTGGCATCGCCATGCTGAACTCTGTCCTTGAGTACGAGCAAATACGGATCATCATACTGGCGCTCTCTGATGCGATCATATAAGGAAGACCGAGAAACCACACAAGCTAACACCCGGCCGAGCTCCGAAATATCTAATCTCGCCAGCCGATTGGCCAAGGCCTGAATCTCAACTGCAAAGGGCCTCTCCCCAACTGGAATGTACACCAAGCTCCCCATACTCACTGTCTTTCGGCTCAAAGCATCAGCCACCACATTAGCCTTTCCCGGATGATACAGAATGGTAATATCATAATCCTTAAGCAACTCTAGCCATCTCCGCTGCCTCAAATTAAGATTCCTTTGCTTGAAAAAATGCTGAAGACTGCGATGATCAGTGAATACCTCACAAGATACGCCATACAGATAGTTCCTCCAAATCTTCAATGCATGAACTATGGCAGCCAACTCCAAATCATGGACATGGTAGTTCTTCTCATGGGGCTTCAACTGCCGAGAAGCATAAGCAACAACTCTACCCTCCTGCATCAATACACAGCCAATCCCGACTCTCGAAGTATCATAATATACGGTATATGAACCTGAAGCTGATGGCAAAACCAACACTGGAGCTGTGGTCAAAGCTGTCTTGAGCTTCTGAAAGCTCTCCTCACACTCGTCCGTCCGACCATACAAATAGAGCACCCTTTTGAGTCAACTTAGTCAAGGGCAATGCAATGGATGAAAATACCTGAACAAACTGGCGATAATAGCCTGCCAACCCAAGAAAGCTACGAATCTCTGAGGCTGAGGATGGTCTAGGCCAACTCTGAACCGCCTCTATCTTCTTTGGATCAACCTGAATACCCTCGCTGGACACCACGTGTCCCAAGAAAGCCATTGAACTGAGCCAAAACTCACACTTGAAGAATTTTGCATAAAGTTTCTCCTCCCTCAATCTCTGCAATACAACTCGCAAATGCTCCGTGTGCTCCTCCTGACTATGCGAGTACACCAGAATATCATCAATGAATACAATAACGAACGATTCCAGATAAGGTCGAAATACACTGTTCATCAAATGCATGAACGCTGCTGGGGCATTGGTCAGCCCGAAAGACATGACAAGAAACTCATAGTGACCATATCTAGTCCTGAAAGCAGTCTTAAGAATATCTAAATCCCTGATTTTCAACTGGTGATAGCCCGAACGGAGATCAATCTTAGAGAACAACCTCGCTCCCTGAAGCTGGTCAAATAAATCGTCAATGCGAGGCAAAGGATACTTGTTTAATTGTTACCTTGTTCAATTGCCTGTAATCAATGCACATTCTCATTGTGCCATCCTTCTTCTTCACAAACAGAACCAGCACACCCCACGGTGACACACTAGGCCGAAAGAACCCCTTATTTAGGAGTTCCTGAAGCTATTCCTTCAATTCTTTCAAGTCTGCTGGTGCCATACGATACAGAGGAATAGAAATGGGATGAGTGCCCGGCACCAGATCAATACCAAAATCAATATCCCTATCTGGTGGCATGCCCGCAGGTCTGCAGGAAACATATCGGGAAAATCCCTCACAATGAGAACAGAATCAATACTAGGAGTCTTAGCTCCAACATCCCTCACAAACGCTAGATATGAAAGGCAACCCTTCCAAACCATATGCTGGGCCTTCAAGAAAGAGATCATTCTACTAAGAGCATAATCAGTCACGCCACGCCACTCGATCTGCGGTACACCCGGCATAGCCAAAGTGACTGTCTTAGCATGACAGTCTAGAATAGCATGACATGGAGATAACCAATCCATGCCCAAAATAACATCAAAGTCCACCATGTTCAATAGCAATAGATCAACTCGGGTCTCCAAACTCCCAATAGTCACAACACATGACTGGTACACATGGTCCACAACAACAGTATCGCCCACCAGGGTAGACACATGAACAGGTAAAGCAAGAAACTCCCGGGGCGTACCCAAATAATGAGCAAAATATGAGGACACATAAGAATAGGTGGAACCGGGATCAAATAATATAGAGGCATCTCTGTGGCAGACTAAAACAATACCTATAATGACAGCGTCTGAAGGAATAGCATCTGTCCTGCCTGGAATAGCATAGAAATAAGCCTGGCCACCGCCTGATCAACCTCCCCCTCTGGGGAGACCCCTGTCTGCCTGACCTCCACCCCTAGCTGGCTGGGCGGGTGGTGAAGTAACTGGAGCAGAGGTCGAGGGCTAACCCCTCTGCTGAGACTGAACATCACGAAGTCGAGGTCACTGCCTTCTCATATGTCCAAACTCTCCGCACTCATAACAACTACCCGGTGCTGGAGATGGGGACTGAAGGGAACCCCTCGCACCGAAGTGACTAGTAGATGCACTCGGCGCAGAAGAACCTCGAGCTGATGGGGCACGAGATGAACTTTGAGCTGGGAGGGCACTGAATGAAGGCTGGCCCTGCTGAGACCCATGATGACCACGACCTGAAGATGCCCCACGATACTCTGGACGGGCCGACTGAGCAGGCCTGAAAGAACGACCTCTACCATGCTGGAACTGGACCCTCGAAGGAACACCATTGTAACTGCCCAAGCCTCGAGGCCTCTTGGCCTCCCTCTCCTCTCGCTCCCGACGGCGAACCGTCTCAATCTCACGAGCGATATCAATACCTCCTCGAACGTAGCATCCAATACGAGATCAGAATATGAAGATGGTAGTTAAGGCCATCCACAAATCTCCTGATTCTCTCACGATCTGATGGAATCATCCAAATGGCATGACGAGCCAACTCAGAAAACCTCATCTCATACTGGGTCACGGTCATATTCCCCTGTGTCAACCACTCAAACTGCCTATGCAGCTCCTCTCTGCGGGAATGTGGTACATACTTCTCCAAGAAGAGACCGAAGAACTGCTGCCAAGAAAGGGGCGCTGCACCGACAGGCCTACGCCTCTCAAAATCCTCCCACCAAGTAAAAGCAGCCCCAGAGAACTGAAAGGTAGTAAAAGCCACACCACTCGACTCAAGGATCCCTGCTGTACGAAGCATACGTTGACACTTGTCAAGAAAACCCTGGGCATCCTCTCCCTCAGCACCACTGAACGTCGGAGGCTGGAGCCTACCAAATCTCTCGAGACGACGCTGCTCATCGCCTGGCATAGCTGGAACCACGAAGTCCTGAACTGGTGCAACCGGCTGAGCTGGAGGTGCTCCCGGTGTCTGCAATCCCTGCACAACCTGCTCTGGTGTGCGAGCAGCGGGGGTCTGATTGCCTCCCCCGGTCTGTGAAGTAGCTGCTACAATAGTGGCTGAAACTGCCTGAGCCAAGCCAGTGCAAACTGATAAGATCTGAGCCAAGGCCTCCTAAAGACCAGGAATCACTATGGGCACAACTGGTGCCTGCACAGGTGCTGCTGGAGTATCTATAGCTGGAGCCTGGTCCTGAGCTGGGGCAACTGGTGGATCAACAGGTGCTGCCCTCGCTGCTCGGCCTCTGCCACGACCACGACCGTGTCTACGACCTCTGGTGGCCTCAGTGGGTGGTATTGGTGGTTGTCCGCCTCGTCCGGTAGTGCGAGTTCTCGCCATCTGTGAGAGAATGGAATAACAGAAGTTTAGTTTTCGGATCAACAAAGTTGCACAACAAGAATTTCAAGAATATGAAGTTTTTCCTAAAGGTTTTGTAGCCTCTCGAGGATGAATACAGACGTCTCTGTACCGATCCGCGAGACTCTACTAAACCGGCTCATGATTTGCGAGACCAAGTAACCTAGGCTCTGATACCAACTTGTAACGACCCCAACCCCGGTCATGATGGCACCCAACACACTACTAGGCAAGCCCGACAAATTAACAACCTTAATCCACTACTACACAGTTCATTATTGATTAACACAGATAATTTACCAAGTTAAAATACTAGAAGTCTGAAATAGAAGTAAAATATTTCGAAATCCCGAATAATAGCCTTACAACATAGCCCATAGGAATCCGGTGTCACAAGTCTGAGCCTCTAATACAGATTTATCAACCTAATACATGTCCGTCTAGAGAATATGAAATAAAAGACAAGGATAGAAGGGAGAGATCAAGGCTGCGAACGTCATGCAGCTACCTCAATGCTCCCGGATACTGTGCTGCTCAGCTGAAATAATCCTCACTCAGCCTCAGATGCACCTGAATATGCACGCAAGGTGCAGGGAGTAATGTGAGTACTCCAACCCAGTGAGTAATAAACATAAATAAAGGCTGAGAATAAGAAACCATGGGAAAACGCAGGGTAATCTATAATTGGCAGTTTAGATCAAGTAATAAGAAAAGCGATAAACCAATGAAATCGAAATATAGAAATACTACAACAAAAAAAGATAAATGACAGATAAATAAGGAAAATGCAACACATAGAACGGTACTCTCTAGTACCCGTTGCGACGCGCAGCCCGATCCATTTATTTATCGTCGACGGTGCTCACTAGGGGTGTGCAGACTCCGTGAAGGGGCCCCTTACGGCCCAAGCGCAATAATCAGCCATCTCGTGGCATCAACTAGGCCCTCAGCCTCAATATCAATATAATACTGCTGCGACGCGCAGCCCGATCCATTACTCAGTCCAGAAATTACATAAGCCCCTCGAGCAATAATAAAATAGTAGTTCTCAGCCCAAAATGTCATTAAGTTTAAGTTTCAAATCTGAGTAACAGTGGCTGAGTTTACAAAACTGTATTAAACAATAGGACTGAGATCAAGTAATATGTCAAATAGCGAGGAAAACAGTGATAACAATCCCCGAAGGGTTCAAACAGTTGGCATGAAGCCCAAATATGACATTTAGTCCAAGTAATGATGATATCAATTAAACCTCAATCAAATACGCAGTAAAAAATATCACTCGGGACGGACCAAGTCACAATGCCCAATAGTAAATGACCCCGCACTCGTCATAGAGCACGTGTCTCGCCTCAATATAGCACTACAAAGTGAAATTCCGGGGTTTCAAACCCTCAGGACATCATTTACATTCATTAATCACCTCGAACCGGCCAAAACTCTAGCTCGCTATGCCCTTACCTCCCAAATCGGCCTCCTCGCGCGTTGAATCTGACCAAAACCACAACGAATACGTCACAATATGTTAAGGGAACAAAACCCAATCGAAAACAATCGAAAAATATCAAAATTCCCGAAATTAGCAAAACCCGAGCCCCGGGCCCTCTTCTCGAAACTCAGAAATTTTTACATCATTAGACTCCTTATCTCCCCACGAGTTCATACATATCAAAATCACAAGAATCGGAGTTCAATTAGCCCTTCAAATCCTTAATTTATGCTCTCTTAAGTTCAAGCCCTAAACCACCATGTTTTTGTCCATTAATTCCTTAAATTTTCAGTCCTAATTCATGAAGTAACACCATAGAATCGTGTTTGAGGTCCAAGAATCCTTACCTTATTTAAGCTCCTTGAAATCCCTCTTTAAAATCTCCCACAATTCTCCAAGTCTGAAGTGAAAATGACTAACCCTTCAAAAATTCGCGAAGAAGAACTTAAATACCTTCTGCCCAAACATAACCGCTTCTGTGATTAAATTACCGCTTCCGCGGTACCGCTTCTGCGGTCAAAACTCTGCATCCGCAAAAATCACTTAGCCTCCCTAGAATCGCTTATGCGGTCGAAATCCCGCATCTGCGGTTTCGCAGATGCGGCTCCTAGTCCACTTCTGTGGAAACAGCTGACCAGGCCAACCCTCGCTTCTGCGGCCTCCTCTTCGCATGGGCGACACTGCTTCTGCGGTCCCAATACCGCAGAAGCGGAAATACCAGAAGCAGCAGCAAATTCTGAGTTGCACAAGTCCAAAACTTCCCGTTAACCATCCGAAATCACCCCGAGGCCCCCGGGACCTCAACCAAAAACACCAACACATGCTAAAACACCGTCCAAACTTGTTCCAATCATCAAAATACCTCAAACAACACCAAAACCATCAAATTACATCGAATTCAAGCCTAAGTTCTTCTACAACTTCCGAAACACGCATTCGATCAAAAATCCAATCAAATCACCTCCGAATGACCTGAAATTTTACACACACATCCCAATCACATAACGAAGCTACAGCAACTCTCAGAATTCCATTCCGACCCTCGGATCAAAATCTCACCTATCAACCGGAATTCGCCAAAATACTAACTTAGCCAATTCAAGCCTATTTCTACACCGGACCTCCAAAACCACTTCCGATCACACTCCTAAGTCACAAATCATCCCCCGAAGCTAACCGAACCACCAGAAATCACATCCGAGCCCTCTAACTCATAAGTCAACATCTGGTTGACTTTTCCAAACTAGGTTTTCCTTAAAGAGACTAAGTGTCTCATTTCCTACCCAAACCAATCCAAATCAACTCGATCATACCAAATACAGAAAATGAAGCATAAAGAAGCAGAAAATGGGAAAAATGGAGCGGTAACTCATGAGACGACGGGTCGGGTCGTCATACCTTAATTTTTGAACTTCCAACTCTACGTTCAGGACCAAGTGTCCTTTACTTTTGAGTTTGTTACTGTAAGTTCAGGACTAGCTGTCCTTAATCTATAAGCTTGTAAGTCTAAGTTAAGGACTACATGTCCTTAACTATTCCGATAACCAAGGATACAGTCTCTTTAATTTATTTATTTTCTCATCCTGAAAAATGAATCTTATAGAAGAACTTGCCCCAAATGAAAGCGACTTTTAATAAACATTTGTGCCAAGCTCAAGAAAAAGATAAAAGAATCATATTGAGTACAGACTAGTCTAGAACATGAATCATTTTAACATTGGAACTTCCAACTGAATCCACTTGAGAATGAGAAGAAATGCAGTCGCCAGTATAAACACTACATTTTCATTTGTAAAGGAAAAGAGATAGAGGAAAGGGTAACACCGTCTTTTCATATTAATTTTAATAAATTAGTGGCTACTTTTTCTCAGCATTAAAAATACTGAATAAAAAGTAAATACCACTTTAAAAAGTGGCTGCCCCACTACGATCATTTCTGCTGAGTGTTGGTCCAGATAGCCTACTGGCAATGCAAGTAGGCGTTATTATTCCTTTTTCAGATTTCAGATTGTTGTTTTTAATTTTGGGCCTCAAGCTCTAGTTGGAAATGGCCTATAAGTTGAGTTACAAATCCAATTTTCGCGAGTTCCTCCAAAAGGACCAAACAAGCTACTAGAGATTGCATGGGTAACTTCACGATGGCATTCTCCAAACCTTCGGGGCAAGAAACAAGCAACTGGGCAGAAGCTTGTGCACTATTATTTGGAATCAATTGGTGCATACAAAAAGATTACAACCTTATCGTTGGTGAAACTGATTCACTACTCCTACAAAATTGTGTCAATAATACCTGGCCTTCTCCATGGAGGATTGCCAACAATGTGAGACAGCTAAAAATATTGGTGCAAAATAATGGTCCATGGAATGAGATTAATGGGCAGTGTTGGATGGTTCTTCTCCCTTTTGAGCGACTACTCCGGTAATAAATATTACGTAATTTGACATTTTAGAGAAACAAGAGGTCGTTTATTGATTGCCAAAGGTAACTGGGTATATTCATGAGGTCATTTATTATGTTCTTTTTCTTTCAAATATATTCTTACTATGCAACTGGTCTAATACTTAGTTACGTGAGCTGTTTGGGAACATGTTCACCAAAGTTTTAGAGAATTTTGTCAAGCACTTGTGTGCTTTTACATATTATCACGGCAGCCTAATAAGAACATTTAATCTGTGGAGACATGCCTATGCATACAAAGAGCCTATTTGGGCCTTAACAAATATATGCTCAATAGCTTTCGTAAAAAGCACGGATGCCCTATTTGATCGCCCTCGTTTAACCTATACCCATTTTTTTAAAAGTTTTAACTTGTACCCACTTTTTAAACAACTTCAGCCCCCTTTCTCCTCCTCCTTCTCCTCCTTAAAGTTATATCCGCCCTCAATCCAATAGGCCACTCCTTTCTGAAGTCGCTGATTGTGAAAATGTTCCAGTAATTGACATGGGTTGTGGAGATAGAAACCTTTTAGTTCATCAATTTGGTATCTCCTCGGAGTCATACTAGCTTTTATCAGAAAGAGAAGAAACGACATGTTGAGTCATAGACGATATTCAATTTCAAACAATGTCTGATATTCAAATTCAAACAATGTCAAAAACGAAACCGTCCCAGAATTTTCAATAGTCTGTTACCAGTTTCAGAAAAAGAGGAAATTTGAATTAAATTGCTAGCAAACATAAGAAATCCATTTTTTTTCCTCGGAGGGTTTGAAAGGGATGAGTTGTGATTGAAACTTGACAAAATACCAAATTTCGGAAACCTTTTAGTTCAGCTCTTGAGCTGAAGTTTGACAGTTACAAACAAAAATTTCAGCTCTAGAGCTGAAGTTCGCCAGTTACAAAATAAAAACTTCAACTCTAGAGCTGAAGTTCGCCAGTTACAAAAACAAAAACTTCAGCTCTAGAGCTGAAGTTCGCCAGTTACAAAAACAAAAATTTCAGCACACTTACAAACAAAAACTTCAGCTCTAGAGCTGAAGTTCGCCAGTTACAAAAACAAAACTTCAACTCTAGAGCTGAAATTCGCCGGTTACAAAATAAAAACCTCAGCTCTAGAGCTGAAGTTCGCCGGTTACAAAAACAAAAACTTCAGCTCTAGAACTGAAGCTCGCTAGTTACAAAACAAAAACTTTAGCTCTAGAGCTGAAGTACGCCAGTTACAAAAACAAAAACTTCAGCAATTACAAACAAAAACTTTAGCAAATAGAGAACAAAACTTCAGCTACTATGCTTAAGTTCAGCAATTACAAACAAAAACTTCAGCACACTTGCTACTTCAGTCCCGTCTACTACAATGTTGAAGTTTTACGTGATTGTCTTTGCTACTTCAGTCTCGTATGCTGAAGTTACGCGAAAAAGTGGGTAAGCTGATAATTTTTTTTGCAAAGCGGACACAAATTAAAACGTGATCCAAAAAAGTGTGTATAGATGCAAATGCCCCTTCTGAGGGTAAGAATGATATAAAAGTATGAGTTAACTAGTGGATTGGCCCAACAGTTTTTCGGGAGTTTGAATTGGGCTAATTTGACTGTAAAGATAAGGGATTTTTACGTAAAAATTGCACGAGGCGCCCTATTTGGTCGCCCTCATTTAACCTATACTCATTTTTTAAAAAATTTTAAATTGTACTCACTTTTTAAATAATTTCAGCCCCTTCTCCTCCTCCTTCGTTTTCTTCTTCTTCTTCTTTTTCTTCTTCTTTCTTCTGCCACCTGGACACTCCCATGAGAGATTTTGTATTGTAATGTGTATGTATGCCTCCACAAATTGTCACTTTTACTGATACAATATTGATCCTTAGCGATGATTATTTCTGTCTTTTTTCACAGTGTCTTTTAAGAATGTCTTTTAGTTATCAAATTAAAAGTATTAAGGGGGAATAAGCTTGTTGTATGCTCTTTTAACTTCATTTTCCCTTCTTCCTTTCACCTTATCTGTTTTCAGACAACGATGATCATGTTGTCTAAGAGCTACAGAATGCCTAAAAGAAGGGCTCTACTTATCCATGCCAAAAGAATGCAAATGTTACTGACTTAGAGGTACCGAGAAAAATGGTAAAGGACATGCTCATTAACAGTTATCTGAATGAGATCATACACATTACAGGACAAAAAAACTTTAGCTTTTAGTGCTGAAGTTTTTACAAATGAACTAAATAACTTTAGCATCTTCTGCTGAAGTTTTTGAAAAAGCTTATCTAAGACAAAAAAACTTCAGTCTATTTAGTGTTGAAGTTTTTATAAATGAACTAAATAACTTTAGCATCTTCTGCTGAAGTTTGTGAAAAAGTTTAATGACAAAACTAATGAATCCAGGACAAAAAAACTTCAACTTATTTAGTGCAATTACAAACAAAAACTTCAGCAAATAGAGAACAAAATTTCAGCTATTATGCTTAAGTTCAGCAATTACAAACAAAAACTTCAGCAAATAGAGAACATAACCTCAGCTACTATGCTTAAGTTCAACAATTACAAACAAAAACTTCAGCACACTTGGTTCAACACACTTGCTACTTCAGGCTCATCTACTAGAATGCTGAAGTTTTGCATGATTGTCTTTGCTACTTCAGCCCTGTATGCTGAAGTTACGCGAAAAAGTGGGTACGCTTGCAATTTTTTTTGCAAAGCGGGCACAAGTTAAAACGTGACCCAAAAAGCGGGTATAGATGCAAAACCCCTGATTTTTACTTAGTTAATACTATATTAGAAACTTATTTACCTATGTTTTCTATATTTTGCAGTTTTTAATAAGTATCTAGGTTTTTCTTGCAACTTGTATACATTGCTTCTTAAAAGGCTCCCACCCCATTATTAGTGCCTTTAATTAAGAGATCAATCACATCCTTTCCTTTTTTTTCTCTTCTCCTCTTCTCTCTCCTTTTTTTTAAAAATCAAAATCTCTTAATGTACGTCCAGAATCTCCATCTTCTCTCTTCACCATTGCCTATAGCTTTATATTATTAAAAAATATTCCGAAATTATTTAATAACTGTATCATAATTGTAGTTGAATTGTATCAGATACATCAATGCCTAAAACATAAATGTATCATACGTGTATCACAATTGTATCTAACTTGTATCTGGTACATTAATACCCAAAATAATACATGATAGAATACGAATAAATTAATATACAATTATCATATTTGTGATACAAATTGTGAAATTCATCCCAAATTCACAATTGCTCATAATAATATACAATGAATATACAATTATTATATATTTATAATATAATTTCTGCAACAATTATGATACATATACAATTATAATACAATCGCGATACATTTCTGAAAAATTGTGATACAATTATGATCTTTATTTTCCTCAAGTTTCAATCACAACTCTATACTAAAACTTTAATATAATAGTATAATAATTGTATTAGTATTGTATCCACAACTTACCCACAACTTGATTGTAGAGCAAAATTTCGAATTTCTTCTGTATTGAGATTTTGGATGATTGAAAGAGAGAAATCGGATATCAAATGCTTTGGAAGAAGAAAGAATCTGCAATTTCGGGGGGATGACAGTGGATGATTGAAAGAGATAAATCGGATATCAAAAGCTTTGGAAGAGGAGTGAGTAAGCGAGATTTCTGGGTTAGAAAGATTCTGGGCATCAATGGGTAAGGGAAATTCTTACAGTTAGTAAGTACAAAATTGAAAGATGTTTTTATAATCCTTTTGGAAAAGGAAGAGAATCTTAAATGTAGGGGGATTATGTGTAACTGATACGTTATATTTATGGGTATGTTTCATTTCCTCCTTTTTATGGTTTTGTATAAAACTAGTAAATATAGGTATATAAAGTAATTAATAAGGAACCTAAATAAAGGTAGTAAATAAGTTTCTATTATAATATATCTAGGTAAAAATCCCCTTAAATAATGCTATCAAAAGCCTAAACCAAGTATATTCATGATGTATTTAAATAAAAGAGTTCTCTCCCCAACGGTACTAATGTATATGTATAGCCAAAGCAGGAACATGTTATCTTTAAGGGTCGTTTGGTATATGTATATGAAAAATAAGTATGGTATATAATTTAATAGTATAACTTTATCCAATGTTTGGTTTATATTTTGAATCACGTGTAACTAATCCTTGTATAAAACTTACTGCACCAATTTGTGCGTTATTTTATACCACCAATAACATGGAATAACTAACTTATATATGGATAAAGCACCAAAAGGACAATATTATACATGTCTTTTTCCTAGAAACCAATGAAGGTCAAGCATGAAGGGCATAATTAAACTTGTAGGGCTTTTGAAAATTGATACACGAACTTTGAATTTTTCTATTTGAACACTCCAACTTGACAAAATGGGTAATAATAAACATATCCATCAGAGCGTGTATATCAATTGCGCTGACATGTACAACACATCATGCTAAGCTATTTATTACTTGCCATGTGTTATTTGTGGGTCCCATTTTTAAATACAAAATCAGAAAGAAAAAAAAAGTTACAAATACAAAAAGAAAAAAGAAGAAAAAACGCCTGAAACATACTACCCAACCGCTCCCTTCATTGTGGGAGTACTGTGGCACACAACAAAGCGAACTAAGGAAGCGGAAAAGCCATGGCCTTTTCTTCATTGCGTTCAACCTCTTCTTCTATTTTGAACAGAGTCTAATTTTGCCATCGCTCTTTCTCTGCCAAGCCCTCGTCTTCTTCTTCCCATCGGGCAGTCAAAGACAAAGACAGAGAGAAAATGATGTCTGATTCCGACAGGGAAACGCCAGAGTATGATGTCCCAACTTCAGGAATCAGCCGACCACTTTCTGAGATACTCAAAGAGCTGAACAAGAAGGTCCCTGATTCCCTCATCAAGTTTCGCCACGAACCTAATGGCTTCTCCGTCAAATATATCCCCTGGCATATTGTGAATAGGATTCTGAACTAACATGCTCCGGTGAAGTTCGTAGTATCACCTACTCATCTGATAGCATCACTTAATCCATGGTGGACACCTGGGAAGATGAAAAAATTGGAAAAGTCTTTTTTTCGTTTTCATTTTTCTTTTTTATTTATATTTTATTCTAATTCTAATTTTTTTAAGTAAAAACAATATTATCCACGCGCCTTGGCAGTGGGATTTGCACACAGTTTAGCCATGTCAGCTGTAGTGCTTCCACATAGGCATGGTCAACGGTAAAAAGAGTTTATTATTACCCATTTTGTCAAATTGGAGTGTTCAAATGGGAAAATCCAAAATTCGCGTATCGGCTTTCAAAAGCCTTACAAGTTTAAGTGGCCAAAAAGCCATTACGCCTATTGATTTTTAGTATAAAAATAAATAAATATTTTAAAAGATATCTTGTATCCAATTTTAATACAACAAACCAAAAAACCCAATAAAAATAATCCTTGTATTATTAATTATATGACTAATTCCTGTATGTATAACTTGTTTTCGTACCAAACGTCCCATAAGAGTTTAAAAAAAAAATCTTTTATATATGCCCCCAGCTCTTAATGGTAGACTTATTGCACTAGGACATTTGTTAATAAACGAAATGCTTCAAAAGTATATAATGGGAAATTAATATGCATCGATGCTCCTTTGGTGATGATTGATATTGCCAAAAATAAAGGAAAAGTAAACACTTAATTAATTTCCTTAAAAGAAGCTTCCATTTCCTTTTGCTGCCAAACAAGCATAAGTGCTTTTCCTTTACTTAATTAATTTGGAAGTAGTAAAACATTTAAGTGAACATTGAACAACAATAGTTATTTAGAAGCTCATTAGAGTTCAAACTCATAATAGTACAGTTTGAACTGTAATCTCCTAATTACTAAACTGTTTTTTTATAAAGCACTCAGCTCCCACGACTAAGCAATTCTTTTTCACATTCAACGCCAGCTAACGCTAGGAGACTAGACAGATGATTATGTCGTTTCACTCTAGCTAATACCATTTCGATTTTCACTCAAAATTAATCTTGTCAATAAATTGACCGAAAACCATTCACTTTTTCTTTATTCCTCTCATATACAGTATTTAAATTGCAAACGAAGACAGAAAGATCGAGTATTTTGGATTGGGCCCGATCAGCTGAAGTGATTGATAAAGGTCTTTCTTATTTTTAAATTTTTGTACTGCCCGCTAATGGGGACGCACAAATTAAATCATGGTTAAGGTAATTGTCATTTACTGATATACGCCGCGAAATTAACATAAAGTTTGCTTACGATTTTTGTTTTACCCAGTTATTCAATGCACCATTGTCATTTTCTCTTTGTTGTCCCGATTTAAATAAATAGTACTATAATAGTGGAATAAAATGTTCATCTTTTTTCTTTATTTAATAAATAGTGGAGTAAAATGTTCATCCTTTTTTCTTTGTTTAATAAAATTGGTCGGTGTTATAGACTTACTTTTTTGAAAAACTTGACCGTGTAATGATGAGTACCTAATTTTAGAATTTTGATTTCTTTCTTTTCCTTAGATTATTGCCCTATCTTTGTTGTCACTGCTCAACTTTTGTATAAAGAAGTTGGTGAAAAGACTTTTTAAGGACTCCAAACTGTCAACTTTCCTACTACAGTTTGAAAATTATAACAAGAAAGAGGAAAAGTTAATAGTAGGAGATAATTATATTAGTACTAGTTTATTATTTTCCAACATAGTGGCAACAGGTACAATCTACTAATTAAGATTCAGGATAAGAATCATATCTTAATCAGTATAGTTCACTTTTCATATCAGCAGCAAAATTCTTAATTAGTGGGATTGCATCACTTTGTTATGTTAAAAGCCAGAAATTGAGGAGAGTTTAAAAGGAGTTTTCTTAATAAGGTTATTGTAAGTCGCTCTTAGGAATATTAACAATTTTAACGAATACATAATTCTTGAGTAAATTTTATGGATGGTCATCCAACTTTTGAATTTATTACACAAAAGTCATTATTCTTTGTTTTGTCACACAAAAAATTATTTTACTTTACTTTTATTATCACAAAAATTATTTTGGCCGGATTTTACAAAATCCCACCTGAAAAGTTACGTGGCAGCCTTAATTAGAGTACTTACTTAATTAAATATGATTAATGTACTTGTCACGATCCAAAATCCACTAGTCGTGATGGCACCTAACTCAACCCGCTAGGTAAGCCAACTAATAACTATCCAATTCCACTAAAGTCAACCAAATAATTTAATAGAGAAGTTAACGAAATGTTATACATTTCCCAATGACTGGTAGTACAAATCATGAACTTCTAAGAATAAAGTTCACAAAGCTGATATGAAGAAAATACATCTTCTGTTTGAAAAGTACATAAACAGAGTTTTATAAAGCTAAGACTACCATGAACAAGAGGCAGCTACATCAAGGACGCAGGTACACCTTCAAATCCAGCAACCATCGAACGCAACAACATCGGCATCCGGGATCAGCACGCAATGTGCAGGAAGTGCAGTATGAGTACAACCGACCTCATATACTCAAAAAGTAACAAACCTAACCTCAGGTTGAAAGCAGTGCTGGAACATAGGTCGGGTCCAACACCAATATCCTAACAGATCATAACAATGTAAAACATATAAATAAGGAAGTAACTCATAGATAAAGTATTCAGCTTTTTTATAGTTTTCCCAAAATAGTTCCGCATTTCAAGAGTATCAGTGAAAACTCAAATTTTTTACCGAAAATATCATGAAATATGAGATATTTTAAAAACAATTGTATTTTCTTTTCCAAAACCCCTCTTCACAATAAATAAGATGTTTCATTTTCTTTTCAGATAGCAAGTGTGAGATACTTCTTTATGACCACATATCAATGTGTGTAAAATGTCATGAATGATGTGATACCGTACAGAATAAAGAAAATGTCTCTCTATGCATGTATGTCATATATGCATGTCAATGCCATGTACCTCAGAGATGAATCATATACTCACACTCTTAGAGTACTCAACCTCATTGTATCATACCTTCCACTCATCATAATCAACCACTAGGTACTGTATATGGTCCATTCGACTCAGGGAAGATCCATCCCGGAATATATATATCACTGACTATAAGTCACTCAATACCAAGGAAACAGGCCAATCCAACCTCATGGTATTGAATTTGTATTACAACAACAACAACAACAACAACAACATCCCAGTAAAATCCCACAAGTGAGGTCTGGGGAGGGTAGTATGTATGCAGACCTTACCCCTACCCCGAGGGGCAGAGAGGCCCCTGAATTTGTATTAACGCTCATATATTTAAAGCACCAAGTGACGATATATTAGTATTATTGATAGACTCATAATATAATAACATAAAATACATAACATACATAAAAGAAATTAAAATAGCAAAATAACAGCCATATAAGAGAATATAGGAAATACAAGAGAGATGGAAGGTAAACTAATATCCAGCGTATAAAGCCCTGCATCAGTAGCTAATCAGTAGTATCCTAAGCCTAACTCCTAACGGGCTAGTCTCACTCTAGTGCGTTGTATAGATATTCACAACTTCCCCCTAACCTTCAACCTTAATGTTCGACCTCCACAATTCCCTGTCTAGGGTCATGTCCTTAGTAATCCTAAGTCGCGTCATGTCCTGCTTGATCAGCTCTCCCCAATACTTCTTAGGTCTCCCTCTACCTCTCCTCGTACCCACCACCGCCAATCGCTCACACCTCCTCACAGGTGCATCAGTGCACCTCCTCTGAATGTGCCCGAACCATCTGAGTCGTGCTTCCCGCATCTTGTCCTCTATTGGGGCCACGCCCACCCTCTCTCGAATATCTTCATTCCTAATCTTATCCATCCTTGTATGCCCACACATCCACCTCAACATCCTCATCTCTGCTACTTGCATCTTCTGGATGTGTAGGTTCTTAACCGGCCAACACTCGGTACCATACAACATGGCAGGTCTAACTACTGCTCTATAAAACTTACCTTTTAGTAACGGTGGCACTTTCTTGTCACACAGGACTCCCGTCGCTAACTTCCACTTCATCCACCCGACCCCTATACGGTGTGTGACATCCTCGTCGATCTCCCTGGTCCCCTGAATAACTGAACCAAGGTACTTGAAACTACCCCTCTTAGGTATGACTTGAGATACAAGCCTCACTTTTACTCCCTCGTTCCCAAATTTGCACTCGAGGTATTCCGTCTCCGTCCTGCTCAATCTGAACCCTTTAGACTCAAGGGTCTGTCTCCAAACCTCTAGCCTCTCATTAACGCAGCGTCGGGTCTCGTCAATTAGGACTATGTCATCAGCAAATAGCATGCACCATGGCACCTCCCCTTGAATATTGTGCGTTATGGCATCCATCACCAGGGAAAATAGGAAAGGGCTGAACGCCGACCCTTGGTTCAACCCTGTATCAACCGGAAAATGCTCGGAGTCGCCTCCTACTGTTCTAACCCGAGTCTTAGCTCTATCATACATGTCTTTAATCACCCTAATGTATGCAACCGGGACCCTTCTAGCCTCTAAGCAGCTCCATAAGACCTTCCTAGGTACCCTGTCGTACGCTTTCTCTAGATCGATAAACACCATGTGAAGATCCTTCTTCTTATCCCTGTATTGTTCCACCATCCTCCTAATAAGGTGGATAGCTTCTGTGGTAGATCGCCCTTGCATGAACCCGAACTGGTTGTCAGAAATAGACACCGTCCTTCGCACTCTCATTTCAACCACTCTCTCCCAGACTTTCATGGTATGACTCAGTAATTTGATACCCCTATAGTTGTTACAGCTATGGATATCACCTTTGTTCTTATACAACGGAACCATTGTACTCCACCTCCACTCTTCAGGCATCCTATTAGTCTTGAATATAACATTAAACAACCCAGTAAGCCATTCCAAGCCTGCTCTACCCACACCTCTCCAACGGAAGATCCATCCCTGAATATATACATCACTGACTATAAGTCACCCAGTACCAAGGAAACCAGTCAATCCAACCTCATGGAGAAGATCCATCTCCATACCAAGAGAAGATCCATCCCGGAATATAATCAATCGCGCTCACTGGGAGTATGCAGACTCCAGAGTGTCTCCTTCAGTCCAAGCGCTATAACAGGCCAATCATGGCATAAATCAATATAACCACTGCGGCGTGCAGCCTGATCCCATAACTGACACTCAAAATCAGGCTCTAGGCCTCACTCAGTCATTAATCTCTCCAGTCTCACCCATGGGCTCACAATGTCATGAAAACTGACCTGGAACAATGAGATGATGTAGCAATAAATAACAACTGAGAGTGAGATATGATATGAATGCAAATATGACTGAGTACGAAATGTCAATGAAATCAATAAGATGACATCAAGAAATAACCAATATAGGTCCTAACAATATCAGCATAAAGTCTAAACATGATATCTAGCATGATGTACAGCTCATTTACTTTATCACATGGTGAAAACACAAATACCAACAAATTAGGGCTGCTATTTAGCGCCTTGGAAACAACAGAGTCACAATTCACAAGGTGCACGCCCACACGCCCGTCATCTAGCATGTGTGTTACCTCAACATCAATCACATTGCACTTAATTCGGGGTTTTATACCATCAGTACTAAGTTTAGAAGAGTTACTTTTATTAAACAAACCAATTCTGACACCGAGCAAGCCAAGCAATGCTCCAAGAATCCCATCACACACGTTTCGACCTAAGAATGGCTTGAAACTAATAAAAAACAACTCAAATACATCAAACAATGCTAAAGGAACCAATCTCAATCGAAAAAGGTCGAATCTTTAATCAAAAAGCCCAAAATCGGCCAAAAAGCCCAATTCGGGCCCGCACCTTGAAACCCAACAAAACTCATAAAATCTGACAACTCATTCAATTACGAGTTCAACCATACTAGTTTCACTCAAATCTAAATCTAAATCGATGTTCAAAACTCAAAAATTCATATTATGAAACTTTTGGCTAAAACCCCCCAATTTCTTCTTTAAAATTCATCAACCAAAAGCTAAAATCGAAAATAGATTCATGAAATATAACCAGAACCGAGTAGAGAACATTTACCCCAATTCATATGCTGAAAAGCGCCTCGAAAAATTGCCCAATTCCGAGCTCCCCAACTCAAAATATGTTAAATGGACAAAACCCTCATTTTAACACCGTTCTGCCTCGTTTCTTGTGCCAAAAACATCTCGCAACTCACTTTTGATACCTCCAATGGATTTCTTGTGAAATTCTAGTCAAGTTAGGCTCTTGAATTACTCCATTTGACCTTATATTGAAGGAGATATATTGGTTTCAATATTTGAAAATAGTGCAGATTTTTAAATACGCAGCAGTGGTAATTTCGTAATTAATCTGGAAAAAAATTTGGCAACCCAATTCTTAGTAAAATGACCATAACATCCTCATACAATGTCCAAATTTGACGATTCTATTTGCTATGGCTCCGTAATTACGATACAGATCTAATGCTTCAATAAAAAGAGAAATCAGAGCTCATTTGTTCAATGTGGTACCATTTATGCTTGAAGAAACAACGTCGAAACATAAGAAAAGTGAGCGCAACACAACTCAAACCTATCTGAAACTCACCTGAGCCCCTAGGGACCCCGTCTAAACATACCAAAAAGTTTCATATCATAATACGGACCTACTCGAGGCCTCAAAACACACATAACAATATCGAAATGACAAAATGCACCTCAAATCAAACTTTATGAACTTTCAAACTTTCGACTTCCAAAACTCACGCCGAAATATATCAAATCAGCTCGGAATGAACCCAAATTTTGCACACAAGTCCTAATACATAGTACGGAGCTACTCATGCCCTGAAACTACCGAGCGAAGCGCAAATGCTCAAAACGATTGGTCAAGTCGTTACATTCTCCCCCACTTAATCATACGTTTGTCCTCGAACGTGCCCAGAATTGTTCCAAAAGCCATCAAATCGTCGTGTAACCTCACTATGCATATACCCGGGGGTGATCCCACGTCATCCTATACCATATAGATCTGATAACACAACATGTCTAAAATTTCTTAATCCAACCTAGCCCATAGCCTTAGAATCCTATTTCCACATCCAAAATTTTCTATAAGATCAGAATCTCGCATCTACACACTGTATAAGTCTGAACAAGCTGTATCAAGCCATAGCCATAACTCAAGATGAAATCACATGATATACCATATAACTCAAACACTCATAGCGATAACTTCTAATCACAATAGCTGCTCAAAATAACCCAATACCGGTAATAAACCTCTTATCAAACAAAGTCTTGTCATAACACCTTCATATAATTCCAATGATGAAAAAAACACACAGAAACTCATAACCATACATCACATTAATAAGTTGTGGAATTCCCTCTCCTTCGATAGGAACTATAGCAAATTTCTAAACCGATCAGCTACAACATCCTTCCAAATATACCGCAATCAGATCCGATATCACCCATTCTAGGTACGATGACCTCATCACATCCAACACGACCACTCTAGTGACATGATACATCAATACAATCCAAAGCCATAACCTGTGCAATTCGTGCACCCAATAGCAACATCCTAAATGTACTCACTCATGGAAAATAACATCAAACAAGAGAACCTTTTCGCAAGGTCAACGGGTATCACTACGACACACTGCTAAGAACCCATCACACACCACAGAACCAAAACTCACGAATCTATCATAAATGGTTATACCTCTACATAACTCCGCTACAATGTATGATCCCATCCAAACACTTGTCTGTATTATATACCTCGAGCCACCCTGATCAAAACCCATAACCATTCGAAATTCGACATCAAGAACCCAAAGTGCATTACCACAACCACGGATAACAAATAACATAATGTCACCGTCTTAAAAGAACATAAACAACACGTAATCAATCACGCAATACCCGAATACTCATCTTACTCAAATTCCCGCTATAAGCCCAAATAGAACCGCACCATGTGTGCATATAACCAATGTTTCACAACTCTTCGTAACATAGAAGGGTAACTCACAGATCATTTCAGAACACGAATAAGTTCAACAACAACTGAATGGAACCTCCCTCAACAATAGCAGTTCGGAGTCAACCAATGGACCCCCAAATCAACTCTAGTCATCCACAAATAGATAAATAATCCTCAGAAATTCCACAATGACTGAATCATAACACATACTATCACCTGGATAGCTTCGGCCACACTTCACAGTCCACAACCATGTAACAATTTGCTCCTGAGAGCTCCTAGTCTCCAATCCATAGAACACATGAATCACCATATCTGATCCCAACTCCACCGCCTGAATGTCTAACATATCTCTCATACATGATCATCCCACGAGGAATACTTATATAATTCTTCTGTGCCACAAAGCAAAATTTAAACACCAGCAGTCGATCAACTAGGAGAGTGATGCAATACCAATAAAGTATCCATAAATCAAAACACATCCCCCTTCTGAAATGTATACTCTCATCAAGCCATACCAAATAGTAATGTTATTTAGTCATCTGAAACTGTCCATGTTGCCTAAGGACTTATGACCTCCCCTTCAAAACTGAACCATGATTTTACACATGCAAATCTCAATCCTACACAACACACCGCATATACGATGCCATCATACGAAAAATACGAGAACTTCGTAATCCACTTCGAGTCACAAACAACTACTCACTCAATTAGCCAAAAACTTTCCATTTGATTTCATCTGGAGAAAATCACCATACATCACATGCTCCTCACAGTAGAAAATACATATCTCAAACTGTGGTAGAAACCATCAAGAACTCTCCGAAACCTATTTGCACATAACCAAACCATCAGAACTGAATCTCTCTAAGTCAACCAACCCACACAGGCCACCAAAACCCAAGAGTAATGCCAAAAAACACTGTAGAAACTCACTACCTCATAAGGACCAAAAAAGCCAATCTCATCCATTACCATGCCGATCCAACCTACTACCAGGCTATCCTATTTATCCTAGTTCATTCTGAATTACCTTCAACTTGATACTTCTCCTTGCCATAATACCACAATCCTCAACCAAGACTCACCACACAAGACCCTAGCATAAACCACACCGCCCTAAGGCTCATAAGCCGCTGAATGCTTTCTTAATCACCCCAAAAGTACCACAACCGAGATACCACTTTGAAGAGACCTTCTGTGAATTTAAAGTTGTTCATTTTACCTTCCTGATACTGAATGTAGAATCCATAATGATATAGAAATATTGCGAATCTCGACACCATCCAATGTAACCTTCCGATTCTAGCCATGTATAAATCCGCAAAAGTCTCAATTGCCACATTTAGATCTTGCATCCATTAGAACCATTCTTGAGAGTCTTCCACTCTACTCAGATTTCAATTAAACTGACCAAACAAGCCGAACAACATGTGCCCCATTAGCCACACAACACCCAAGGAAGTAATCCGCTCTTCTAAGAAACCGAGTGAATCCATACTTCATTCACGTTACGTCCTTTACAAATAACAACTCAATCATCCAATGTTTCTCACATAACCATAAAGCATAACACAACCCTTATCCAAAATTTTCTTTACTCGAGTCATCCTCGATCTCATTCTCTGTAAGCGATAACTGATTCACCAATATACCTCAAACTGAAACCAATACAACATATAACCGTGCAATTAACCCGTCGATAGCAGACTCCCCCACTTGGCTCAAAGCTAAGGAATAAAGCATCTGATAACTTATAATAGCCCACCCCATAATGGCATAACACCGCAATAGGATTCAACTAAATCCTCCATAAGTTCATGCAACACAAACCGTATAATACCTCATATCATTTGCAAATCTCGCATTCACCCTTGTAACAGTCAAGCCCACTCTCATAAGTGATCCCAACTCAAATCGCGACACATATATTTCACTGGTAAAAGAGAACTCCCAACAAACAACATAGGGGTCACACAAACCTTAGGACACCCCGCAAGAGATAACCCACCTCTTTCGCCTCAAACTAACATCTCCTTATACCCTTCCACAGTCATAACCATTACACAATCACTTAATCTTCCTGATTCTGAACTCATATCACGACATGAAATTTACTTCACTCCTCAACTAAACAACATAAAAAGACCCTTCAGCACACCCATAACTCGGGGCTATATATCAAATCAAGATGGAAATCAAGCACCAACTAGTTCTTTCTACACCTAAAGCAGACCCTTCTCGTCATATTCAAATCATATGAACATATCCCGCATTCACATCATACTCATCACATAGCCATCCAGCCACAGACTTCACCAATAGGGACACTATCGGACATATAAATCCAAAAGCACGTGCTAATGCAATCAACACCTCTGTGCTCAAACCATAGTTAAACCCGACCTCAAGTCCTCTAGACTGGCCCATCATCAGCATACCGAAATCACATTTCGCACCTCTTCCATGGAATCACAAGCCATCGATGTACAACTGATACCGAACGCTACATGTGCATACGAATGCATGGAAGGAATTCAACAGTTACGCTTCAAGATGAATCAATGCCACACGATAACGAAAGAAATATGGGAAGTATATCCTAAATGTCATGTAGCCTCTCGGGGATAGATATGGACGTCATCATACCGATACGCAAGACTCTACTAGACACTTTCTCATGACTTGTAGAACCTATGAACCTAGAGCTCTAATACCAATCTATCACGATCCAAAATTCACTAGTCGTGATGGCACCTAATACAACCCGCTAGGTAAGCCAACTAATAACTATTCAATTCAATAAAAGTCAACCAAACAATTAAATAAAGAAGTTAACTGAATTTTATACATTCTCCAAGGACTGGTAGTACAAATCATGAGCTTCTAAGAATAGAGTTAATAAAGCCGATATGAAGAAAATACATCTTCTGTTTGAAAAGCACATAAATAGAGTTTTATAAAGCTAAGGCTACCATGAACAAGAGGCAGCTATATCAAGGACGCAGGTACACCTTCAAATCCAGCAACCATCGAACATAGCAACATCAGCATCCGGGATCTGCACGCAATGTGCAGGAAGTGCGGTATGAGTACAACCGACCCCATGTACTCAAAAAGTAACAAACCTAACCTCAGGTTGAAAGCAGTAACGAGTTGGAACATAGGTCGAGTCCAACACCAATATCCAATAACATATCATAATAATTTAAACCATAAAAATAAGAAAGTAACTCATAGATAAAGTATTCGGCTTTTTATAAGTTTTCCTAAAATAGTTCCGCCTTTCAAGAGTATCAGTGAAAACTCAAATTCTTTACCGAAAACGTCGTAAAATATGAGATAGTTTTAAAAAAGTGTATTTTCTTTTCCAAAACCCCTTTTCACAATAAATAAGATGTTTTATTTTTTTCCAGATAGCAAGTGTGAGATACCTCTTTATGACCATATATCAATGTGTGTAAAATGTTGTGAATGACGTGATACCGTACAGAATGAGGAAAATGTGTCTTTATGCATGTATGTTATATATGCATCCCAATGCCATGTACCTCAGAGATGAATTATGTACTCACACTCTCAGAGTACTCAACCTTCACTGTATAATACCTTCCACTCATCATAATCAACCATTCGGTACTATATATGGCCCATTCCTCTCAGGGAAGATCCATCCCGGAATATATACATCACTGACTATAAGTCACCCGGTACCTAGGAAACAGGCCAATCCCGCTTCATGGAGAAGATCCATCTCCATACCAAGGAAAGATCCATCCCTAAATATAATCAACCGCGCTCACTGGGAGTGTGCATACTTCGAAGGGGCTCCTTCAGCCCAAACGCTATAACAAGCCAATCATGGCATAAATCAATATAACCGCTGCGGCGTGCAGCCCGATCCCATAACTGTCAGTCAAATCAGGCTCTCGACCTCACTCAGTCATCAATCTCTCCAATCTTACCTACAGGTTGTCATGAAAACTGACCCGGGACAATAATATGATGTATCAATAAGTAAAACTGAGACTGAGATATGATATGAATGCAAATGTGACTGAGTAGGAAATGTTAATGAAATCAATGAGATGACATCAAGAAACGACCACTATGGGTCCCAACAATATCAGCATAAAGCCTAAACATGATATCTAGCATGATGTACAACTTATTTACTTTAACACATGGTGAAAACACAAATACCAACAAATTAGGGCCGTTATTCAGCAGCCTGGATACAACAGAGTCACAATTCACAGGGTGCACGCCCACACGCGCGTCACCGAGCATGTGCGTTACTTCAACATCAATCACATAGCACGTAATTCGGGGTTTTATACCCTCAGCACTAAGTTTAGCAGAGTTACTTATCTTAAACTAGCCAATTCCGATACCGAGCAAGCCAAGTGATGCACCAAGAATCCCATCACGCGCGTTCCAACCTCTGAATGGCTCGAAACTAATAAAAACAACTCAAATACATCAAACAATGCTAAAGGAACCAATCACAATCGAAAAAGGTCGAATCTTTAATAAAAACCCCAAAATGGCCAAAAAGCCCAACCCGTCCCGCACCTCAGAACCAGATAAAACTCACAAAATCCGATAACCCATTCAATTTCGAGTTTAACTATACTAGTTTCACTCAAATCCGACTCCGAATCGGCGTTCAAAACTCAAAAATTCATATTATGAAACTTTTGGCCAAAACTCCCAATTTCTTCTTTAAAATTTATTAACCAAAAGCTATAATCGAAGATAGATTCACGAAATATAACCAAAACCGAGTAGAGAACACTTATCCCAATTCATATGCTGAAAAGTGTCTCGAAAAATTGTACAATTCCGAGCTCCCCAACTCAAAATATGTTAAATGAATAAAACACTCGTTTTAACACTATTCTGCCTCATTTCTTGTGCCAAAAGATCTCGAAACTCACTTTTGATACCTCCAATGGGTTCCTTGTGAATTCTAGTCAAGTTAGGCTCTTGAATCACTCCATTTGACCTTATATTGAAAGAGATATGTTGGTTTCAATATTTGAAAATAGTGCAAATTTTTAAATATGCATCAGTGGCAATTTCATAATTAATCTGGAAAAAATTTGGCAACCCAATTCTTAGTAAAATGAGCATAAAATCTTCATATGATGTCCAAATTTGATGATTCTTTTTGCTATGGCTCCGTAATTATGATACGGATCTAATGCTTCAATAAAAACAGAAATTGGAGCTCATTTGTTCAATGTGATACCATTTATGCTTGAAGAAACGATGTCGAAACATAAGAAAAACAAGCGCAACACACCCAAACCTATCTGAAACTCACCTGAGCCCCTCGGGACGCCGTCTAAACATACCAAAAAGTTCCATATCATAATACAGACCTGCTCGAGGCCTCAAAACACACATAACAATATCGAAACGACGAAATGCAACTCAAATTAAACTTAATGAACTTTCGACTTCCAAAACTCACGCCGAAACATATCAAATCAACTCGGAATGAACCCAAATTTTGCACACAAGTCCTAATACATCATACGGAGCTACTCATGCCTCCAAACTATCGAGTGAAGTGCAAATGCTCAAAACGACCGGTCGGGTCATTACAGTACTAAGCCCATTATACCCACATAATTTATACCCGACCCAGTATTAACTATAGAACAAAATTTTACCCACCCATTCCCCTTAAAATTTGATTCTCATTCTCCCAATTATCTTTCTTCGTTACTTCCTCAGTTAGGACTCAATGTTAGGGGTAGGTCGGGTTGGTTCGGATTTTACAATTACCAAACAAAACCAATTGTGTTGGGTTATTAAATCTAAACACCAAACCAAACCAATAAAACTCGGGTTTTTCAATCTCGGGTTTTCTCGAATTTTCTAGGTTTTTCGGGTTTTTTGGGTTTTAAAATAAAATCTTCGTAGAACAAAACATATAACTTGTGCTCAAAATATTTCTTTAATCCTAGTAAGATACAACTATATAAAGTATTTTCTAAGAAAATAATACAAAATATGAGATGTTCATGGCATTATCCTAAAATATTCAACAATAAAGACAATAAAATTATGTAATCTAAATGTTGCTAATTAAAAGCCATAATAAAAATAAACATAATCTAAAAGTACTAAGTCATGCTAAAATAAGTAGACTAAATGCTAAATAAAAAATAAAAATAGGTTATGCATTTTTATCTAAATTATTGCAAAACAAAAAATAGATATTCAATACATTAACGTTCGTAGCATTGAATTGAATGTCTTTTGTTAGCATTAGTATTGATTTGATTTTGGTTAGGGCTTTTGTTAGTATTATTTAATTTACTAATATTAATGGCTATAAAACTTATTGGAACATTCAAAAGTTCTAAGTCCAACCTTGAAATAACACCTTAAAAGATAAAATTATGAAAAAATTTAAGAAATATTTAAAACTACATCACAATAAGTATATTTATATATTAAATATATCTAAAATTTCTATATATATAATGTCGGGTTGATTTGATTTCGGTTTGACTTTCTTTAGTTAAAACCAAATCAAACCAATTATGGTCGGGGTTTTTTTCAACACCAAACCATAATCGGAGTTTTTTTCTCGATTTAATTCGAATTATCGGGTTGGTGCGGTTTGTTGGTTTCCTTTGTACACCCCTACTCATTGTGTTCAAACAAAGAACATTCCTTGAAAACATGGACTCCTCTTCAAGGAATAAATTAGGCAAGTCTCTGAGCTCTTTGTTCCCATCACCATCGCACGTTACTACCGTGATTAGAAAGAAATGTAGGGTCTTTAGAAAGTTAAAAGTTATGGAGCGTTTTTGTATTAAATTTACAGTTTGAATGGCACGGAATATGCATTTTGTAACTTCCAACTATGAGATTCATTCAAAGTATTTGTGTTAAGTTTATTAACCAGTTTATTCTTATTTTCTTTAAAAAGAATATAAAGTTGAAATTCCACTCAGATAGTATCATTTTTGACCCTTAAAATCTGTTAGTGGGAATACTTATTTCTTCGTATACTCCACAAGAAATACTAGCCAAATCAATAATTCTCCATTTTTAGATTATCGAATACGACAAAAATAAAATAAAATTGATGGGGCATAGTGGCGTAACGTACCTTTCTAATGGTAGCTTGCGAGTTACGATATTCTCACTTATTGCCCAGTATTCGGACTTATCTTGCTTTATATTTGTTTTTACAACTTACTTAATTACTGTTAGTAGACTGTATTCAAAACAGAAAAAAATTAGAGGAGCAGAAGTTAAAACAGAAAGAAAAAATATTTAGAGCCCATAAATTTTTTGTGTGTCCTTAGTAAATCTAATCTCTTCATTATTATTTAAGGTATTTGGATTAATTTTTCTTGGGATAACGAAAAGCTATTCTATAATGACAGCACTTCAAATTACAAAACTTCGGCGAACTCAAATGACGAAACAAATCACACAATGCAAACTCTATTTGATTTTAGAAATATACAAAAACTTTTAGAATTTCAGCTCTGAAAAATCTGAAATGATACTTTGTATTTATAGGTGAAATGGCTAGATGAAGAGGTGCAATATAAAAAGTGTCTTTTATTTCTCATTCACACCCTTTAAAATACCAAACAATTATTAATGTAATAGTTTTCTAAAATTTGATCCCCTTTTTCCCCCCTTAGAACAAAAGGAAGTTGATTATCTAGGATGACACTCCGTGAAGAAATCATAATTTTGAGAAGTGTGTTGAGTTAGAATCTACTTTCTGCAAGGTTCTAATCGTTTTGGTTCTTGTAGACTTGTACTTGAGAAGAACTTCCTATCTTATATGCACAATGAAAATTCACATAAATACTTCCAGTTTTGGTATATAAAATTTTAATTACCAAAAAAAAAAGCTTAAGACAAAAACAATTCTTAATGTATTTCCTAGTATATATATATATGTATATATATATATATATATATATATATATATATATATATATATATATATATATATATATATAAGAGAAAGAGAGAATTATTTTAACCTTGGCAGATTTCAAAAATCAAAAGAATTCACTTTGACTGTAAATTCGGATATAAAATTTTAAGTATTTTAAAATAAAATTTATTTATTTGAAAACTATATAAAAAATACTATTATTCTCAATAATTAATAATAAAAATATTTAAAAGACATATAGCAAAATCGCGGTAAAAAATATTTAAAATTCGAATAGCGCAATATAAATTAAAATAAAGAAAGTAGTAATACACAAAGGCAAAGGCATGTATGGAACTTGTCTAGAAAAACTAGTATTAAATTATTAATACATGTTGAAAATGAAGAGTGCATGTCGCAGATGAACCCTATGAGTCTACATCCATTCTGAAATATATATTAACGAATTTTAACACGTGGTAGTAGGTTCTTTATATTTATAAGGTTATCGTTTTCTAATTATCACAAAGATTCATATATTATAAGTGACTTAATTATGTAAGTTTTACGAAATTAGTGAATAAAACTTAAACTTTTCTTATGAGATTTTGACTTGTTATAATAGATTATTTACCATTAGTTTTAGATTATGAATAAGTCATCCGATTATATAAATATTTTTACACTATCAACACTTAAAAGTTAAACTATCCATATAGTTGCACTCATAATCTAGTAAATAATAAAATGATGGAATTTAAGGGTGCATCTAAACTTAGGAAGCGGGTATGACAATCTTACTTTTGTTGACAAGTAGGAGGGGGGGTTAAATAAGTGAATGATTTACTGATAATAAGCAGAGTGAAAAGCCGTTGTCGAAGTGGCTGCTGGTAATCAAAGGATCCTTTTTGTAATCTTAAGCACATATATAAAAGCAACTTAATTAAATTCCATCATATATATGTGGAAAGAATAAGATTCTGTATGTCACTATACAATGGCACAATCTTGTAAAGTGATGTGTTCAATCCTCTTCCTAATTTCTTGGCTTAATTGTTTTGCTCCTCCATATATTCTATATCCTCTTCATAGCTTTCAAACTAAGAAAAGAATGATTTTAAACTTTTTCAGGATCAAAATCAAGCCATTTACAAGGGGGCAAGTAACCATTTAAGTAGCATTGGAGTTGAAAGAATACAACGTATATGCTAGAACCTTCACCAAATGTTTCGATGCAAGTGTTTTAAATTTTAAACTTCTAATGAGGTAGCAAATACCTTTCATATTTAGGTATTTATTCTCCTCAAAGGTGCAATAACTCGTATAATTACAATCAAGTGCATATATAACTTTACCGCTCCTCCATAACTTCTGCGATATGTCAAAATAAAATAAATCTTCTTCTTTGTCGCAGTATTTTTTAATTGTCTTGATGCTCATGAGTTCTTTCCTTTTTATTTGTCTTGATGCCCTTGTTGTTTTCTTGCTGTTGCCGCAACCTAAATACCGTTTTGTCTCTCATCTTTCTTTTTTTGGACACTGTCAACATGTTTTGACCATTTTTTAAATTTTTCTATATTTTCTTCTTCAATATTCAAGGGGTAATTTCACTCGGAAAATTATTTAAAAGAAAAAAGAAGGAAGAAATATGATCACATTATTGTGTTTAATTAATTCTAACATCATTGTGCTCAACACAAGACATAAACGAGCGTAGAAAAGAACCTTTGACTGGCTAAACTCCAGGAGACTGCATTGAAAGTTCCTTAAATTTAGGGCTCAATACACACTCTCTCTCTCTTCCCCCACCTTAATAATCCTGAACAAAAGAATATGCAAATAACTACTGACTAAATATTAAGTAGCTGTGTTGCAGTAAAAGGATAGAATAAAAGTAGTAAAAAATTTGTTCGGTAAAGTTGTTATCCCAATTAATTGTGATTATTTCGGGAATTTTAGAAATTAAATGATGGTATAATATTTGTTACCACTTTGATAACAGTTCAAATGCGGGAGATGATAAAAAAATAATTATAGTGAAAAATCATTCGGAACAAAAAATGAAGATATATGTTATATACTGACATTTTAATAATTTTTATATCAATAATGTAATTTTACCTATTGTAACAAATTACTTACCACTAATCAATGTCATCATCTAGAATTACATGCATGTATATGTCTTCTTGTGTAAATAATTTTTACCCAATCAACGTGTAGCTAAAATGTAGTTTAATGATGCGCAAGTTTTGAACAACCAAATACAAGAGAAATTTGCTTCTTCAAATTCAAGTAAGGCGCAACAAAACGTTTCATATATAAAGGTAATCTTCCATTGGTTGTATCTTAATAATTATGAGACAAGTAGATAAAATTCTGTTCCTAAAGACCAAACAAGAAAAAAAGATGATGTTGGAATTAAGTAGGAAAAAGAAAATATAGAGAATGAATTTATTTATTTAATTACATAATAGAACAAGCATTGGGATTGTCATCACTGAAAAGGTAAGTAATCTTTTCTTCAGTATCATTAGGGGTAAGACGTGCCTGTGGTACATTTTTCACAAAACCAGAAGGCGCCTTTTTGTCATATGCCTGAGCTACGTATGGATAGGACACCAAATTATATGGAACATATGGCCACATCTCTGCTCTTTTTCCTGTGCTTTTTACTCTATTCAACACTCTCTGTGCTTCAATATAACCACTCACTATCACCCTGTTTTGCTTTCTAATCACTTCCACTGTTTTCACACCTGCAAAATCAAATAGGAGTAGTATATAAGTAATTAAGTAAGGATTCAAAATATTAATTTAGAACCAATAACTTAAAAGAATTAAACCCATAAGTTTAAAATCTCAGGGTCATGTGTTTAAGCTTCAACGTCTAGCAAGAAAATGGTAAAAAAACGTCTAGAGCTAAAGGCATAAAGTTATGAATTTTCTTCACTTGAAATAGAAGCATTTCATCTTCCTTCTAGACCAGTATTCCATTTTTCGACAGTACAATTGGTTTACTCTAAATTAAACACAGGTTATTCCCCACAGAATTAACATACATGCAACTCCACTTCAAAGTAAAAATAATTTCATATAACTCTAAGCATGGAGTTAACTAATTATATTTATTTTCTTCTATCATTTCAAATTACAATTCTTGGAGATAGTCAGAGTAAGAACCTTTCATCCGTTTAACGGCATTCTTGACTCTTCTTTCGCATCCATCACAATCCATCTTCACTTTTATCTCCACCGTCTAACAAAGAAAAAAAAAAAGCAATTTTAATAGGGTAGACAATTTAAACAAAAAAAAAAAGAAAAAGGTAATAAAGGGGTGGACAAATTAAGATGATATTCAACTTGAATCTTAGCAGCAGGTAGCGTTGGAGGGTAAAAATATGAGTAGAAAGTAGAAATTAAAGTACCTGCAATGGTTTCCTTTTGTTACGTCGTATGCTGGTATCATAGCAAAAGTTTGAAAAATAATCAAGAACACCCATATTCTCTCGAATTTCACTTATCTTTGGGGGAAAGCAATGCAAGTAGTGAACAATATATATAAATGAGAGAAAGGGAGAGACTTGTGTTGTGGGTTTTATGGGGAGGGCAAGAAGTTAAGTTGGTTCGGTGGATGAGACTATATATTGACAACGAAGGGCCAAAAGCTAGAATGAATATGATATACATAATCAAGTGTTTGTGGGACTTAATAAAGGAATGAATTTAATTTATATATACTCATAGAGAGTTTTATATATATTATTAGTTTTTTAATTGATCGTAACGAGTATTTAATCGATTTTTTATATTATTGGAAACTGTCTCTTTACCCTAAAAAGTAGGAGTAAGATCTACGTACACACTATTCTTCATAAACCCTACAAAGTGGGATTACATTGAGTATGTTGTTGTTGTTATTATTTTGTGTTATCAAATCAAGATTATTGCACGAAAATTATCTATTATAGTAGATTACCTTAACCTGATGTGGAAAAACTATATACATATGATCATGTTAGACTCAGAAGTTAAATCCTAAAAAGTAAGACAAGAGCGTATTGTGTTTATAAAAATGGTGTTACATTCTTTAATTTTACTTTTGCTAAAGAAATTGTCCACGAAAGATGCAAATGTGCCCCGAAATGATGACCCTTTATGTAACTCTTTACTTATTTATTGGGATGTGTTAATTGGAAAATTGTTGTAAAGTACTTTTATGTTTGCTTTCATTTTCGGTCAGTGGGTGTGTGGCTTTGCCTTTTCAATTATTTATCAATTAATGTTGGCCAATATAATGCCCCTAATTATTGGCTCCTTGATGTCGCCCGTTCCTTTAATTGTGCACAAAAGATGTGGATTTCATTTGGGAGTGTTTCAGTTTTTTTAATTCGATACAATAATAAATACTAGTAGTAACATTTTTAGAAACAGGATAGAGAATATAGAATCTTTTATCAACTCTTTTACCTGTGTACTCAACGTACGTCGATTATATATCATACCTTAAAAGAAGCTGGACTGACCTGTATATTTTAGCAATAATAAGGGTTTAAAAAAGGGTTTAGTTGCAATAGAAATGGTATGGGAAAGAAAGAAAATGGTTCTAATGCATGCATAATTACTCCATTTGCACAATTAATATAATAGGAGTATATTACTTCCACCTTATTTTAGATAACACTATATATCTAATTGTGCACAATATCTAAGATACTAATTTATAGAAATAGTCGTGGAAGAAAACAATAGACTATCTGCAGAAAATATATATCATATTAACTTTGAGACCAAACCTTGGATCGAAAAGAACTTTTCCACCCCACAGGTAAACAGATGAAACTTGTTATATATACTTGGACTCAATTTATTTATCAAAAAAGAGAAAAGGAGTGTCACTCGTCTTCTGGGGTACGTCTTTGGACCAAAAAGAAGAAGAAGAATGCCAGCTCTTAAGGCATAATATAGACAACCATTATGGAGTACTGGATATCTCCAGTATTCACACATTGGACCGCCTTTTTATGCCATACTTTTCTTCTTCTTTTCTAGCCGGTTATATATGTTATCAACATATCATCATCATTCTCTACTTATAAGTAACATGTTTGACTTTGAAACAGTTTTAGATAATAATTTGAGTATAATATACTAGTCACACACGTACAGACAATATTAGTGTCATTCGGAAGTAAATGGAGAGCATAACAAATGATGAGCCCAAAATGCTCCAACGATTGGAGTACATTTCATACTTGTCTTTTTAGTTTGGGTGACAAACTCTATGCCACATAGAACCAAAGTGGCCTAGTGGGAAACAAAACAGAATCATACTTTGGTGAAGAGAATATATATTCGACTATCTTCCAACTTATCTGCAAGAATTAGGGACCCCACCGTGAGAATCCAGATTGGAATTTTTAAGTGGTGACCTACTTTTGGTATAATGATTTATAGGTTTCAACTTTCTGACTTCCTTTTGTTTTTCTCACTCAAAATTTCACCTTTATTAGAATTCAATTTCACAATAAAAGAAAGGACGTTGAATCAACGAAGCATATCGAATTTATGTTTGAGTGAGATTTCTCCAATAATGCATTGGGTATTTAAGTTGATATATTAACATGATATTGATGAGTCATGACCCTCTAATTGATGTATACTATATGGGTCAAAATCTATCCCTGGAATATTTAAACCAACAATAGTGTTAGGGGAAGAGTTCTCAAGTCGTCATTTATTGAAATGGCCCGAGAAGCGGCGAAGTTTGTGGTCAAAGAGTCAACAAAGGACGTGTTAGGACCGAAATAATCAGGTATCTTGCGGAAGCTAGCAAAGCAAATCTTAACAACGATAATCATATAACAAACGAGAATTATACTAAACGAAACACAAACATTTAACATGGTTCAGTCAATTGACCTACGTCTACGGGCAGAGATGAGCAATCCACTATAATAAAAGAGAGTACAAAATATCGAGAGAACAACCTCACAAAAACACAAGTGACACACTAACATTTGTCCCGTAAAGTTCTACACTAAACATGACTCTCCAACCCCATATGGCTACATTGTGGATGATATTGAATGAGAAGGAAGGATTCTCAATTTATAGAAGTACAAACATTTTCCTACAAGAAAAAGGACTAGCCAAACATGGAAGAATTATAATTTCTTTCTACAAAAAGAAAAATCAAATTATGGTAAATTTGTTGTCCTTTCCTTCATGAGATAGGAAAACCAAATATGGTAAGAAAATTAGGACAACCCCTAGCAGGACGAAGCCGAAGACTCAACAAAGAACGAAGTCGAAGAGTCAACAAGGGTCGGGGCCGAGGTCGAATGCCTTAGACGGAGCAATAACGGCTAGTTTCAAGGCATGATTTTACAGAGAATATTCTAGTGGATATTCTCTGCATTTATACTATTAGGGTTTGTTAGAAGTAGGTTTCCTATAAATAGAAAAAGATATTATAATAGGGGATATATGATATTCATTTGTAAAACAAACACACTTTGGGTGAAGAAAGAAAACGGATCTCTTTATTAGTAAACATATCACCTTTTCGCTTAGATTCTTGTCTATGTTTTTCCACCAACGAGAATAACTCAGAGATTCAAGGGATTGTATATCATTCATCATTGTCAGAAAGAAACATCCTTTCTTGGGTGACTCATTCATCATATTTACTTAAATGTCAGTTATTGCTATTCATTGTTATTGAACTTTATGTTATTACTTCTAATTTTTGGAATATTTACTACATGTCATTGCACTTTCCGACCATATTAAATTATATAGCATTTATTGATTCTTTAAGAACTCCATCTAGGGATATTATTGTTAGCAAAGCTTAAGCCTCATTTACATAAATTTAATTATGTGAACCAAGATCCATATTTTTGGTAAAACATATACTGCTACAGATTAGCGTTAATCTTCATTGTTTAGCCATTGTCATATGAATCATCACCTTGCTTCTTCAAATTCACCTTGTAAAACTGTATTTTTTTAACATGATCATATGTTTTTTCAATGTCTAATTTTACATGTCTTTTATAGGGAAGTCGACATTACTTCATTATAATTGCGGATACCAGAGAACATGCATGATGACATGGGGTGATGTCACGCTAAGGTACCCGTGTAAGGTACCCAATTTTATGTGTGGGGATGCATGTGAATGCAACAAAAAAGTATGCCTAAGTCATTATAATTAAGGAGGAATTATAATGATTATTTATAGCCATCGTTGTTTAAAATCATGTTAGACAAGGGTGGCTCAATAACACTAATGGCCTAAAATTAAATTTAATAAGAGGCCTTAAATTTTTTAAATTGAACACAAATATGCAAAAAGTTAATGTTGCATTTTTTCTCTTTTTATAGTATAATATAGTAGGCTAGTAGCCTTAAAAGACATTGAGCCTTTAATTTCATATATATAATAATAATATTATTATTATTATTATTATTATTATTATTATATTGATAAAGGTTAATTTCAGGTTGATCAGATGTTAGTCATGTATTTACAATGCTAGTTGGATTAGCTCGGGTTATGCCCGGGCCCAACTACCATATCTTCCTACATCTTGTACAGTAAGTATGAATAACTCCATATATTGGAAATTCAATACTTTTGATTCCCATCAAATGTAATTCCCAAATTTTAAGTTTGAATCACTAAGAAATCAACATCGCGGGAGATTTGATATGATTAGAAATAGTTTAGCACTACAAAGTTATATTCAAAATTTTCACTCCGTTTAAAAATTTATCACCTTTCTATAAAATTACAAGGCCCACAAGATCTGTCGTTAGACGCAAGGGCAATTTTATTAATAGAATTAACGTCGAATACTAATAGATAGACGAGGGATATCTATAAAACATCGGAAAAGGGTCAAATATGTGCCTATACTATTGAAAAAGGTCTAATATTTCCCTCCGTTATACTATCAGTCCAAATATATCCCTAACATCATACTATCGGTCCAAATATATCCTGACATCATAAAAGTGGTACAAACCTACCCTTCCTCCGTTAACTGCCTCTCTATGACAACATTTCATTGCTACCTCACCATTATACTCTCATTTTCATCACTTCCCCACAACCTTTCTTTCCCTTTCATTTGAAGAAAATCACAGATCATAGATATACAAACAAACTATATCAAAAGAAATGCTAACGGCTAAAGATAATATGAAACAACGTGAACCGAGAAATTCTGATTTTGCTATTCAAAATTCATACTTATACGAACGAAAATACATTTTGTTTTATATAAAAAACTAAGCAAAGATACAGGCAAACTAGTTTAAGGTTTCAAAATCGTCCATGGTGAGAAAGAAAAACAACCTAGACACGAGCGTTGATTTTTTTTGTTTATTTCTCTTCAACCACATTTCTGGAAGGCTACCATTTTTTCTCTCTTTACGTTTTATGTTAAAATAAAAGTGCTACTAAATTTTCCCTAAATAGGTCTTACAAATTCAGCGGCAACACAAGGAAATGCAAAATAAAACACAAAATTGTAAGATCAAGTGAAATGTACGTATAATTCCAGGATCGGTCGGAGAAGCAACATGTATTTTGAAAAGCAAGAGGAAGTAGAGGCAATGAAGTCTTCAAAATAATGATAGAACTTTAAAGTAATTGAACTTGGTAGCTGCAAACAGGGGAAAATGGTGAGGTAGCAATAAAATGTGTTCATAGGGGAGGCAGTTAACGGACGAGGGGTAGGTTTGTACCACTTTCATGTTGTCAGGAATATATTTGGACCGATAGTATGACGTTAGGGTTATATTTGGACTGATAGTATAACGGAGGGTAATATTAGACCTTTTTCAATAGTATAAGGACATATTTGACCCTTTTCCGATAAACCATTTAGCAAACGATAGAGCTAGTTCAGGCCTTTTTCCGTATGTAGTATACGTTTTACATAGAAATCCTAAAAGTCCAACATCTTCAAAATAACAAGTTATGATGTTTTACAGGTATTTCATCACAACCCGTTTGGATGATTGTTACCTCTTGTATTTCATCGTATCGTAACTTTAAATATAATTTATATTGATTGTTACTTATTATTGTTTTGTATTGCTAAATTGATCATTACTCAACGACGAAATCAATTTGGTGTGCTCGCGTCGTTACCTTATTTTTTCTTCTCATTTGATTCTTAATAATTTTTTAATATTTATATTTCACCCTCTACACTGTTTTAATAATAAGTCTATCTTGTATCATACTTTTTTTTATATTGTATCCTTCAAAGTGCTGGTGTATGATATTATAAAATGATGAGAAACGATATAATCTATCCAAACATTGTAATCATCGAAACAATACAGTATAATACATACAATAGAATACGATATACACCATAAAATGTTGAATAACAATCATCTAAAAAATACAACAAAAGTTGCAATTTAAATGCACGCATACCCGCTTTGCTTGCATGAGTTACTCATTTCAGGAAAGTTTAATCATTAAAAATCTCTGTTCTTTTTCTTTTTAAAGGACATAAGTTTTCTTTTCTTTGCACATTATTATTTTTCATCTGTTATGCTCACGGTATCATTATATATTTAATCTAGACAAATAAAATACTCCAAGGATATCTTCCTATGCATTTCTAATTAGTTATAATTAGTTTCATCTAGCCTTTCGTCCTTTCCACGTCTTTAATTCGTCTTACATTTTTTATTTTTCAAATTTTAGTTAGTAGAAAGTTTATTTGACCAATGCAATATTTTTTTAACAAAATTAATACTCAGCTACAATTTTCATTTGAAATGATTTTCTCATTTTGGTAAAAAGAAACTCTCTGTAATAAATTAATTAAATTGAGTTATCTAGTATACATTTACAAAACATTGCACGTGACTATTACAATAAAAAACCTGCAAAATCACATTTCGGAAATAGAATGAGCATGAGAAGAAAATTCAAAAGGGGACCACTTATTAGAAAAGTTGTACATGCACCACTACGTTAGCCAAAGCCAAAATACATAACTTGCCCCTTAAACTATGGACCAAATCTCTGTTACACTTTCTAACTACAAAAATTATCTTACACACTTAACCTTTTCAGAGTGTGTCTAATACACACCTCTTTTTTCTTGACCAGTTTACCAAAAGATGTATAATGTCACGCACCAATAAAGTCATGACATGTGTCATTATTATTTTTTAAAAAGGAAAATATTTAAAATTACTCTTATACCCCCAATTTGAAAATCCTTTTAACTTCTCCATCTTCTACTGACGTGCGTCGTCGATGGCACCACAAGAAAAAAACCATAACCACTGTTTATTAGCTTCACCCATATTCAATTTTGCATTGATTCCTCCATAGCAAACCCATGATCGAGAATAGAAGAGATGAAAATTGAAATTGCAACTCCTATATTTTTCATTTTCCTCTTCCATTTTCAGATCTCATACTACACCCAAACAAAGTAAATCAAAACCAATTTTTAATTTTCATGAATTAAACAACTTTATTATGACTAGATCTCAAACCTACCCTTATAGGAAGGAAACTGAGTTGGGATTTTATAATTTTAGTCATTCTCATAAAATATTTTAAATTTTTTTTTATTTATTTAAAGATTAAATAGTTTGTGGGTTTTAATGACAGAAAAAGAAGCGACAGAAGTTTGAAAGATAATTTTAAACGAAATTTATAGCACTTCCTTTAAATTATTTACGATGAGTTTTGTGAATTTTTGAAATTTCAGAGGAAGAGACGAAACATAATGGGTGTTTGGGGAAGGCTGGAGAGGAAGGAGGCGGGTCCTAGTAGTTTGGGTAAGACAGGAGACAGAGATTATTAGTTTGGAAACTTTTTTTATTTGATAAAAATGGAAAATAAAAGAAATACACGCGCTCATTATTTTTGTTAAAACACGCGCGAGCCACGTATCAAAAAAGATGTGTATTAGACACACTTTGAAAAGATTGAGTATGTAAAATGATTATTGGGATCAGAAAGTGTGTAACAGGGATTTGGTCCATAGGTTGAGAGGTAACTTATGTATTTTGCCTTAGCCAAATGGTAACTTAAGGGCTGTCAAACTGCGTTCCACATATTAGGATGTAAGTGCAATTACTATTTTATCCTCGGGCCACCATAACCTGCCTGGTTATTTCCATTTATAGTATAGTAATGATAATGATATTACCTTGGATGTTGTTGTTAAAAATTATTTTTTACTAATATGAATATTTGAATAGTTTAATTCAACATTCTAAAATATTTCTAATGTTAATAAAATGTCGGCAATCTTTTTTTTTTGTTTGAATAAAGATTCTGTACATTCTCTTCGTAAACTTTCTGCCTACTTCAATATTGTCTAAGCAAAAATAAAATAATAAAATTTATTATTAAAAATTTTGGGCCTAAAGCAAAGATATTATTAGCCTCCCACTTTGAGCCACCCTGATGTTAGATAGCCTACATCAAAAATTCATCACCTGCTCTCTATCTATTTAAGCTCCTGAATAGTCTACACTTGATAGCTAGCTAAATAGCTGAAACATGAATATTCTCAAGTCAACAAATAGATTGAGGGAACTTTACCATTAAAAAAAACTAAATCGAGCATACAAATCAGTTCAAACAAATTTATTAGTCTACTCCTGAAGCTGGAATATATCTTGTATAAGAAATGTGACTTCCTTGAGAAGTCTGAATTATCCCGAGAACGGAGAAGATCACGATAAGAATCAGAAGCATCCAATCAAAGTTAAACCCATCATGTATTCTCCCAGTTCTGCGTTTTATGATCAGATATGCAATGAACTCTCCAGAACAATGACATTTTGTGCGACCTGTCGACTTCTGCTGCAAGCCAAAAAAAAGAAGCATCAATCTTTTCTTGTTATGCTCTGTGGATAATGGTTTACTTGCTTTTGGACTGCCAAGTCCAATTGGTTTACACCACTTGAACAGAAAAAGGAGCATATATTCCATATACCACCAGTTTGTGGCTTTTGGTATCTCATTGCATTTGTCAGTATTTCAAATTATTTCACCCTTACATTGTGTGTGTTTTTACTCATTTGCCAAGATACATTAACTGGATTAAACTAGCACATGACCATGGAAGTAATTTAACGGTTTAACCACTTCCATTTATCTGATAGCTTTCGCTTTTACCGCATGCTAATCTACAACCTTAGAACATTACTCTATACGATAAGTTCCTAGAAGTCATAGAATGGTAGTTGACTCGTTATTCTTCAAAAGTAAGTCTTTGCAAAAGTCATATTTAAGGTACAACTCCCGAGTAACTCGACACCATGTATTATAAGCTGAAAAGGAAAATGAAAAGAAAAGGAGTCACAAGAAAAAGAAAAGGAACCTTTTCACAAAGAACAAGGATAATCAAGTTAGTTACTAGGATGTTTAATAAAAATTATTGTGGGTTTGGCATTCAATGGAAACCAAAAAGATAGAGCTGGACAACTAGAGGAATGGCTCACATGTGGCAGTCGCTGCAAAGAAAAAATCATTAAGAAGAGAGTAATTTCAGCCTTACATTTGGTGTGCTTGACCGGCTTTGAGATCCATCATTTTTTCAGTATTTGGCCTCTTAAACCGTTCCAAAATGAAGCTGCATTAACAGCCCTCTTGCCGGGAAGTTGAACTTCCAAAACCTGAAATACCAAAGAACTAGTGTTATCAATCTCTAATATTGCCCATATTCGAAGCAACTCTCTCTCTCTACACACACAAATCACTCAAGACAAATACATGAGATAAACTTTAACGGATGCAGGTAAATGCGTATAACCAATAGTAGGGCTTCAATCCAGATGAACAAAAAGAAACCCAACCCTCTGTTACCGGATTCCCAAGAAACATCAAATTTAGAGTTTACGAAGTTTCTAAATAAAATGCTTAGTAAAACTTTGAGCCAGCATAGAATAAATACATATACAACCCATTCTACTTGGCACCATTTTTCATTTTGGCACTCTATCTCTGCCTTGTTCCATTTTGGCTCTTCAACTCTATTTTAACTCTATTTCTTATGTTTCACTTTAATACAAAAGTTAAAACCAGTGCAAAAAATATAGCGCTCGTGTATACACAAATCTGAAGGATAATAAATATCCAATTAAATGTTGTCACCTGATTTTTTCATCCATATCAAACGGGTCAATACTAAAATACCCGAACCCGGCCATATTTTTTGTGGGTTTATTTCATCTAAATGGGCCAGGTATGAAATCAGCAGATGAAAGGTTTGGCACTTAGAGAATGAAGATGGGGCAACAGTGGATGAAAAAATACGATCGGGTTCGGGTATTTTAGTATTGAACCATTTAACATGGATGAAAAAAATCAGGTGGCAACATTTAATTGGATATTTATTACACCTCAAATTTGTGTATACACGCGCTATATTTTTTGCACTGGTTTCAACTTTTGTGTTAAAGTGGAACATAAGAAATAGAGTTGGAGGGCCAAAATGGAACATATAAAATAGAGTTGAAGGGTCAAAAAGGAACAAGGCAGAGATAGAGTGCCAAAATGAAAAATGGTGCCAAGTTGAATGGGTTGTATATGTATTTGGCCAATATAAAATGTTGTTACACACAGAGACAGAAAGCCAACATCAATTGCGGATATCATGCAGTTATCCAGATTTAATAAGACATGAAAATAGAGAATCTATGTAAGTTGTATAGGATAGCAATTTTCAGTCTTCTCTTCTGTACATATGGTTTTGCAGAGTGTTTGTGCAGTGATATATAAAGTTTGTTACCACTTCAAAAAAGAAAAAAATTAAGACATGAAACTAGCAGCCCATAACATCTAGGATTATAGACGCTGATAGAAAACTTGCAGCTTGAATCAAAATATTCTTGAATTTTAGGTACAAAATCTTCTCACCTCTAGTGCCGTGTCCCCACCGCAAGGAATTACCAGTGAACCTTTAGTAAAAAGCACATCATTGGCTTCTATATCTTGACTTCTGATACCGGTGTAAATCCGAGTAGTGATAATTTTAAGCTCTATACTACTGCTCTCGCCACTGCTAGGGTCAATGACCATAAGTCTAGCTCGAGTTCCAGGCCATCCTGCAAATGCCCGAACCTAAAGCTACTGTGTCATGATCCCTCAGACCAGATTGAAAGACAACTTAGAAGAATACCTTATTATGAAGCACTTGGGCATCTTCATCAAAGGATAACCATGACTCCTCAGGAGTTATCTGAAAGAAGCAAAAATCAGAGCTCATTCCCAGAATTTGATGGGAAAGGTTTATTTTATCTGGATTCAATTAGCCAAAATGAAATCCAAAATCTGCATAAATGCATTGAATGATGTTTGAAACAAATTAATATTTAGGTATTGTACAAAAAGAATTTTCTTGTGCAACAGTTTGAGACCCACTATTGGTGTCACTCCAACCGTCCAACGGTATTATCTCATTTTCAAGATGAATTTAGTTCTCATGTAAACCTACCTACCCATTGATAGTGAAGCATGGCACAACGTTTCAAGCGGGGACGGGCTTACTCTCAAGAGCACTAAAAATTCAAGTATGGAAGAAACATGCTTCGTGAAGTAGGATCCACTATCTGCCTGTGATAATATACGCGTAACCTTCATTCGATCAATCTCTAATATCACACAATAGGAAAAGAGAAAAGCAAGGATTTTGCATGTGAAGATATGCTGACAAGTGAACAAATACGGCTAGAAATATGGAGGGAAGTGAATCCGAAGTTCCTTATGTTTCATGAACAGGATATGCAAGACTTTCCAATTTTGAGCTCCCATCCTCTAGTGAAAATGGACCTAGGCTATTTCAGTAATATCTGGATGGTAAATGAATGGTGAATAAATCATAAAAGGACACGTGGGCACCTATTAGGTGCTTACACGTGTCATTGTGCTCCATGAGTTCACTTAATAGCACTAATAATTAGACACTGATCTTCACCTCTGCACTAGGTAAAGGACCCCCCCCCCCTCAATGCTCCCTTTCATTTATATTTTGACATCTTGGTTCCTAATCGAAATATGGGATTTATTACTCCAGAATTGGAGAACTAACTTGACGAGCGGAGTATTCTGTTAGGGCTCATCTCGGAATTTATTCACATCATCTCAATTTATCTTGCAAATGCATTTGGGATCCTTCAACTAGACTCCACCCTGAACCCCAAGCCCTGATCCTTCAAGGTAACTTTAATCAATATAAGGCATATTTGCACAACACCACGAGACTGTTCCAGAGTCATGATTCCATCCATAGCAGGGCCTATTATCTTCCTACAACAGGCCAATGGTGTCATCTTCAAGTGATACACTTAATGCAATAATAACGAGAGGTTTCTAGGTATCTGAAAGACATACAAAAGTTGAAAGTTTTGTTATGCAGGTCTGGGCATAAGACTTTCCTTAAACTCAGTATACAATACTGGGGCATATATCCAGGCAAGATGGCTGATATCTTAACATTCTCAGGACCTCTTGCTGTTGCTGACGCAGGAAATTTGGGGTTAAATATGCCACGATGTTTAACAAACCCACATCCAATTGGTTGAACATTACACTTGAACTCAGAACCAAACAGTGGACACGCTGTGGGGGGTGATTTTACCTTGGGAGCTAGGGTAGCTTTAGAGTCATCTTGCTCTTCTGCTCTTCCACTTGCAGACCCATCAAATATAGACGGAAGTTCACGAATTAGAAGTTTGGAACCTGAATGGAATAAAAGCCCATCAGCTATTGAAAAATGGAATCTGAATCATGACAAATATTCGACATCCCAATATCTGCACACAGCAAGAAAACAACACCGAATGTTCTTTGGGTACATGAATTTTGTAGAGCAATGATGACAATATTGCACTGCAATACTACCTCTTACGAAAAACCCTGCCAAACATTCTCAATAATTACACAATTAACTTGCTGTGACCAAAATTGAAAGCTGAATACATATCTCCAATTTTACAGGCCAAACGATGCATTCAATATCACAGACAGAAAGAAGGTTGTCTTTTCAACTAAGAATACAAATTTTCATCCAAGGAAGACAAGCATGGTAACAATGAAATGTTTCAGTTAGTGAAGAGCAGGACGTAGAAGACGAGTAACAAACCTAGAGCAAATAGTAAGTCAAGTAAATCTGGAGCCTGCAAAAAAAGATATTATAAAGCATCAGTCAGAAATTTCATTAAAAAATGAAGGTGCTGTCAAGAAGTGGGCGGTCCACATGCCTATAGTTCCAAGGATAAAAATAAGACGAGGAGCAACTATGTGGTTAGGCCAAAACTGATCAATATACTGACACATTTTTCATGTATATGCATCATTATACACCAACTTTAACTGTTTCACCTTACCAAGCAAGAAAAATTAAAAACGTGGAAAAAGGAATAATCACAAGAATCTTTTTCCAATAATAGCAAGCAGCCCGGATCATTTTTTTGCTGCATACAGCACAATGGGCTTGCAGAACTTAACACATCCATCCATGATAACAAAACTAATAAAAAACAAATTCTGGAAAGAAAATCACAAAGACCTTTATTTGATCATCAACTGTTACTCTTTCAAGCGCAATAACCGGTCCAGCATCCAATTTGCGAACTGTATAAGCTAGCGACACCCCTGTTTCTTTAACACCATCCTGAAATTACATATGCAGTTCCACAAATGATAAATCCATCAAGCGAGTAACCCATATAATTTCCATAAGCTTTCAGGAGAAAGAGACCTGCAATGCTCTTTGAACAGGTGCTGCACCACGATATAGAGGCAGTAAACTTGGGTGTATATTAACTGTTCCTGCTTGATTGGACCAAAAAGGCTAAAGCTCATTCAGAAAATTGAGCTTAAGCAGAAAAACTTTCTTTGTAAACTCCAAAAAGAGCAGTTGATCTGTTTAGGCATTAGCTATTCGGAATCCCCTCTACTCGTCTAAGCTTTAGTATTCATATTACAATGACATCCCTTCTTACTTAGTATGCAAACTATTGGAGCTTCCCCTTCCATTAACATCGCCAGCTAAGAATGTTAAAAGGTGCTGACACCCGGCAGCTGCCATAGATTGTCCATTGTGAATCTCAACCGAATGTGCTACATTCAAATATTACATTCCAAGTTTTCACAATCAAATTTGACTAGAAGATTCTTGAGAAAACATCTTCTTAAACCACAGGAATGCCAAGTACAAGAACAATGTGGCTGAAAGCTATATCATGAACTAAAAAAAAAAAAACTAAGGGCTCCTCATCAAGTTTCAAGTGAAAGATGCTTCTACCTCTGATAGTTTCCAAGCTCCAGCTCTTAAAAATATGACAATGAAGCATTACCGAAGAATAAATTAAACCACTAGTTTAAAAGAAAATTGCATAATAATTGAGCGATCTATTGCCTAACCTTTTGACGGAATATTCAGAAACTTTGTGGGTAAAATATTTCCATATGCAGCAGTAACACAAAGCTCTGGCTCCAAAGCTTTAAAGTTAGAAAGAAATGCTTCCTGCATTAGAATAACACAGTTAATAAGACGCATAAGCAGAATCCAGTCACTATAATTTTACAAACCACTGAGGATTGACCGGCAGAATCAATGATAAGAGCTTGGAAATTTTTCTCAGTGAAACACAAAAGCATAAAAATGCATCAAGAAAGATATCAGTTTCTTACAGTTTCATCGCTTAAGCATCATATTTACACTTATTAGGATATAAAACCACAGATCATTAAAAGAAAGGTAACCTAATTTCTTTACCTGTCTTGCTACCCAAGAGAAACTATCCGAGGTTGGCCACCATACTTAATAATGGTTGATGTGCACATACTTTTCATGTCTTAAAGAATTACAACCAAAACTACGGTCTCTACAAACAAAATGATTTCAGTGAAAAGGCACCATGGCAATTTGTCATAAGGAAGACAACCCAGGAGCAGGGGTGCAAACTAAAAATATATACAAAATTCATAAATACGTAAATAACATAATTACCTCACCGGCCTTCACAGGTGTGAAAATCAAATCAGAAGGGAATCCTCTGTCAAGAGCATGTTGAGCAACCGGTGAAGGCATTACTTTTCTTCCTCTATCCCTTCTGGTGGGTGGTTGCGTAACAATAGCTGTGACCTAACCAGTGTCAAACTAGCTCAGTTCTCCACACCATCCGCAAATTAAGTACAACCCAAAACTGAAAAGATGCTTATAGTGACTTTAGCTACGTAAAAGCTACTGACCATAAACATCTACCGCAGATAGTATGCAAAAGCTAGATGCAACCCCAAGAAAGTAAGAAGTCGGCTTCATTCAAAGAAGAAAATAAGCTTGTGAATTTGTTTAGTTATAAGCACACAAAAAAAAAACTGCAGACCCATCAACAAACTTAAGAGAACC